>NW_011340285.1:41945-67850 GCF_000735185.1 Notothenia coriiceps | reverse complement strand
CACACCACAACACACACACACACACACACAACACAACACACACACACCACACACACACACCACACACACACACACACACACACACACACCACACACACACACAAACACACACACACACACATCCACGCAGAGGAGTGTCCCTAAGCCGTCCATATTACTCTACTGCACAGAACCTGGACGACGTAGTCTTGTGGTAGCGAACTCTACGACGACTCATTCTTCTACTGTGTCTGGCCTCTGTCCATGGTGTGTGGTGGTGTGTGGTGTGGTGTGTGGTTGTGTGTGGGTGTGTGTTGTGGTGTGTGGGTGTGTGTTGTGTGTGTGTGTGGCTGTGGGGTGTTGTGTGTGTTAATAACAATAACAACAAGGGTACCACAGTTATAATTCAGGTTAAGTAGAAGTACTCTCTGAGAAATTTTCATTTGTATGTATGACTATACCATGTGCCCAAGAAACATATGTAGGTCAGTCTCCCTGGAAATTATCATCTCAGATGAGTGACTATATATGTGAACATTGTAGTCGTACCTAACATCCATGAAAATTAATCATCTCATGTAGAATATAATCGAACTAATGTAGGACTTGTAGATACGTCTCTCCCTGAGAAAATTTCATCCCAATGTAGATGTTGACTATAATGTGAACAGCTTGTAGTCGTCCTCTCCTGAGAATTTTACAACAAAACATGTAAAATAGTATACCTAACTATGTGCAACCTAGTAGACGATCCTCTCCTGAGAAATTTCATACTCTAGTGATTAATTCTATATGTGGCTTGTAGTCGTCCTCTCCTGAGAAATTTCATCTAATGTGATATATGACTATATGTGGATTTCTTGAGTCGTCTCTCCTGAGAAATTTTCATCTCTGTGATGTATGACTATATGTGGACTTGTAGTCGTCTCTCCTGAAGAAAAACTATATCATCATCGCATAGTGATGTATAGATAAAATAATATGTGGACTTTAGTCCGTACCTCTACCCTAAGAGAAAATATTCATCATCCACGTGATGTATGACTATATGGAGACTTGTGTCGTCTGTCCTGAGAAAATTTCCATCTCCTGTGTGTAATACATAATGGTGAACCTTTTAGTCGTCCTCTCTGAGAAATTTTCAAATCCAAACTCTAAGTGATTTAAGACTATATGTGGACTGTAAGTCGTCCTCTCCTGAAGAAATTATCAATCCCATAGAGTGCATGTAAAAAGCATAATATGTGGAACCTTCGGAAGCTCGTCAACTAAAACTCTGAGAAATTTCATCTCTGTGATGTAGCTAAAAAATTGATATTAAGGACTGAGTACGATCACTCACCAAAGAGATTATCAATACCTGTGTTGATGACTATATTAAACTTAGATAGTACGATCCTACCACTGAGAAATTATCATCCTCTGTGAGTATGACTTATGTGGACTTGTAGTCGTCCTCTCCTGAGAAAATTTCATCCCTGTGATATGACCTATATAGTGAAGACTTTAGTACGTCTCTCCTGAGAAATTTCATCTCTGTGATAAAAGTAATGACTATAGTAGGACATTGATAGTCCGAATCACTCTCCAGAGAAATTATCAATCTCTGTGCATGATGACTCTTGCCACTAGTCCGTCGTCCTCTCCTGAGAAATTCATCCTGTGATGTATGACTATATGTGGATAGGTAGTACGCATCTCTCCAGGAAAATTTCTCTGTGATCGCTACTGACTCCATGACATGAAGATTTTCGAGAATTTCATCTCTGGACAGTATGACCTACTTGTGGACTTCTCCGCGCTCTCCTGAGCGGAAATTCATCTCTGTGATGCATGACCTAATATGTGGACTTTCCTCTCCGCGCACGAATTTCATCTCTGTATGTATGACTATCTGTGGACTTCCTCTCCTGAGAAATTTCATTCACATGCTGCACTGTATGACTATCATGTGGACTTCCTCTCCCTAGAAATCCATCCCTGTGACGTATGACTATATGTGAGACTTCTCTCCTGAGAAATTCATCTCTGTATCGTATGACCTCTAATATGTGGACTTCCTCTCTGAATAATATTCATCTCTGAGCTGAAGTATGACTATATGTCGGACTTCCTCTCCTGAGAATTCCCATTCTCTGATAGAATATATGTGACTTGTAGTCCTTCCTCTCTGAGAAATATCAACTCTACTGTTATCGTAATCGACTATACTAGGTGGACTTCACACTCTGAAACATTTCAACTCATGTGAGATATATGGTGACATGAGCTTCCTAACTCATGAAGAAATTATCACTCCTGTGAATGTATGACTAAATATGTGGACTTCCTCTCGTGAGAAATAGTCATCTACTGTGACGGATGACATATGTGGACTTCCTCCCCTGAGAAATTCTTCATGCTCTGGATGTAATAATAGACTAATATTGTGGACTATCCTCTCCCTGAGAAATTATCATCTCCTGTGCATGGTACTACGACTATAAGTGGACCTTGTAGTCGTCCTCTCCTGAGAAATTATCATCTCTGTGCATTTATGCCTAAAAACAATCCGGACTTCTCTCCTGAGATTTCATCATCTGTGAAAATGTATAGACTAATCGTGGACCTTCCCTCTCCTGAAGAAATTTCATTCTCTGTGATCGTATGACATTAGTGAGACTTCCTCCTCCTGAGAAATTCATCTCAATGTGATGTATGACTAATAGTGGCCTTCTCTCTGCGAAACATTCTCATCTCTGTGATGAAAATATAGCTATAAATGTAGGACTACCTACTCTGAAGAATTTCAATCTCGATGATACAGTAGCTAATACTAATGTGGACTTTCCTCTCCTGCAGAAATTTCACTCTGCTGATCAATGTGAGACTTGTCGTCTTCCTCCTCCTCGAAATTTCAATCCTGACTGACATAGTATGACTACACACACACAATTTCAATACTTTCAATAAACACATTTTGGTTCGTGACAGTGGGGGGCTGGTCATCCCGTATTTATGAGGTTATTAGTGTGTGTGTGTGTGTGTGTGTGTGTGTGTGTGTGTGTGTGTGTGTGTGTGTGTGTGTGTGTGTCTCACCAGCAGGCCGTAGTGCTCTCGGGGGGCCAGGTGGGCGTGGCTCAGGTGTCGGGCGGCCTGTAGCACTCGGACGATTCCCTCCATGTTGCAGGTGAGGCTGAAGCAGTCGTGAGCCACGATCAGAAGCTCCACGACTGAAGGAGAGAACAGGAGAGCATGAGTGTGTGTGTGTGTGTGTGTGTGTGTGTGTGTGTGTGTGTGTGTGTGTGTGTGTGTGTGTGTGTGTGTGTCTCACTGCCTAAAGTGAGGAAGTGAACATGAGGCTGGGGTTGCCTAGCAACAGGTGTGCTATTCTTTTCACTAGCTCTGAATACATTGCAGTGTTTGAGTGTGTGTGCACATTAAATACAACACTGACATCATCTCTAGACTTTGAACTCGGAAATAAATGAACAGTGGTCACTCTTCTTTTCTACTATCAAGTTTAATCATCTATAGCTAATTATCATACAACAAAAAACAAAAAACTAGTAGACAGAGCTGTAATAGCAGTTCGAAGAACATGAATGCAGTCGTGCTGGGTTTTTCATCTTTGGACCAAAACAGAACGATTTCCGTCTCGTTGCGCTAGAATTAAGCCTGTGCTGGATTTCACAATAGAATGCACAGGTCAAGAGTGATTAGGATAAAGTGCAGGACGCTACGCATTACAATAATTGGAACTGTCTGTCTCATTCTCTCTCTTTTTGTGCACGCCAACCATCATTGCCTGGTAAAGAGTGAAAAATGTTTCGTGACCTTGCTGAAAGCACTGAAAATGTTTATAAATAGCTAAACGATAACCATGATTGGGGACACAACTTTGAGATGAGAGGGTTCTGTGTGGTTACAGTAATCATGATAATGTTCTGTCTACAGGTCTGCCTGCTGGCACAATAAGAGGATTAACAACACAATGGGCGGGAAGAATTAGGTCTGCGTTTTAATTTCTGACACCAACTGAAGTGCTTTAAAGACAGAAGGGAGAATATATGGAGAGACAGCGAGAGAGGATTATCCAATAGTGAACACAAGAGGAGAATTACGTAAGAAATAAATGTGCGTATGTATGGGTATGCGTGTTTAAGCCCTAGCACTCGAAGAGGGACATTATATAATCTTTGTGATTAACCCACGAGTCACCTGTTCATGGAGGCAGAATTTCTAATCTCAAAAAGTCAGATCCTATGATGTTAAAAAGTGGACAGAGCGAGAGAGCATGCCAGTTCGCGCTTTGACACCCAATGTAATTCAATCATGTGTGTGTTCTCACCTTGAGGTCTCTGTGTACTATACACTTCTGATGGCAATACTGCACCGCTGACACAATCTGGAGAGTGAGAAGTGAGTGAGAGAGGAAGAGACGGAGTGAGAAAAGATGACAAGATGAACAAGTTTTAGAGATTAACTATAAGACCCTGATCTCTCCATTGGGGTACTTCAGAAAGCGATAATAAAGTACACAGGGAGCTCAATTTATGCAAAACTTCTTATTAATATCAATCATTAAAATATTAAATAAATGCACTTATTAAAATAAAAAGAGATTCCTGCTTCTGCACTTCAGATATATCATGCCTTAAAACAACCGCAGCGTACACAAACATACATATACAATTACATAACCAGACAGTAGTGCTGCACAATATGAGTATATAATGTGATGACGTTGTTGAATAATATTTATTGCGCTTAATAAACAGATATTAAGTGTACTCTGTTCTGCTTCTTTCAGTTTACTGCTGAAAATACAATAAAATGCTTGGTAAATATTTTTTTTTTAAATTCATTAAATTTTTAAAAAAAAGTAACATCGATCTGTGCACAAAAGCCAACGACAAAGAAAAGAGTGAAGTTTCCTACTGAAACTCTTTTTGAAACTCTAAACCCATTATCGTACAAGTTGACATCTTGATGAAAATAAAAGCTAACCTATTGGGCAGCCCTAACAAAAATGCATTTTCTCCAAAATAAACAAAAACAAACCTGTCTGAATTTGGCACGGGCTTCTTTCTCCTTCATCCTGCCATGGGCCACCAAGTAATCAAAGACCTCTCCTGGGAGACGAGAGAAATGAGGAGAGCAGAGTTATTGTTGGAACCTAATACTTGTCTCTTTAAGGCCGGAGTATTAGGTGAAAGGGACATTGGACTAACTATTGTCATTTAAAAAGAAAAAAAGTATAGGCACTTTAACTAAAATACAAATACTTACAAACAGGCTTCTTTCTTTTGTAATAAAGTACGTTATTTTCTTTTCATACAAAAAAACGTTTTATTCGTATATATGCGTAATCTAATTAAACACGGCTTCTATGTTAGAAATAAAGAAAAAACAACAATTCACAGTACAGCAAACATATATAATAAAATAGACATTTATTTGTAAATGTCTTTACAATAAAATAATATTGAATACAAATGTGAAATCATGTGCGTCTACATTGAGAAGACTCTCCCAGAAAAAAAACTAAACCTGTGTACTATGAGGCATGTGATGGTAACATACAGAGTGCCCAGCCTCAGGGGGAATTATTTCACAGTGACACGCACTCACCTCCACTGGCGTACTCCATTACCAGGTACAAAGTCTTCTCTGTCTCTATCACCTCAAACAGCTTGACTGGAGGTGGAGAGAGAAAAGCAGGAGGAGGGGGAGGGGAAAGTAAAGTGAAGGGAGAAGGGACAGGAAAGAAGAAAGCAAAAACAAAGAGATAAGACAAAAGCAGAAGTATTAATATGAGACAGGTTGAATGCATGACCTTGAAAGACAAAATACATCGCTGCGGGACGACAGAGTGATCTCACTGTGACTCACCTATGTTGGGGTGATTCAACATCTTCATGATCCTCACCTCCCGGAAGAGCTGCGAGAGAGGAGACCAGATTTATTTTGGTGTTGCTTGTCAGTGTGCCGTTACATTTATATTCTACACATTTAAGCGCAAAATACTTTCAATAGATTTGTTATCAATTTGTTTATTAAGTATACTGTATTTTATTTGTGTCATTGCATAGACTCTTAATCAATATTTGCAGTGGGTAAAGTGACACTGGAAACATAAATATGCACTTCCTGTTTGAGCATGTGTGTCAATTTACTGAAAAGGGAAACAAATATTAGTTTAAATCCCGGCACAATTTAGGATTTCAGAGCTAACAAATGTTGCCTTCAGCTGCTTGTAAACTCTGATAGATAGATTCAAGCATAACAAGTATTAATTCCAGTCTGTGCCACTCAGTCTCTTTCTGTGGTTTAGGCGAGAAGAGGCAGTTTTCACTCATTATATATTTATTTGACTCAGCAGATAACTATGCTTACTGTAGACAGACAGTTAGAAGCCAGAGTATAGCTGTTAAGGTTGCAAACAACCCAAAATGAAACACATTAAAAAGGTAATGTGTGTAATACACTCAAACACAATGTTTTGTTTCATTTCACTTGCTGTCTTATTAATGTAATGTAATCCCATTTTCCAAAATGGCTTTAAAACCAGTAACACATTCAGTTGTGTTTTTTTATAATTAAATTCCTCGATATCAAGAAAACAACTTGACATTTAAGGCTTACACAATGTCCCTTGATCACGTGTAGCTCACACACTTATAGCATTTCTGAATGTCCAGGTGTTATTTTTGTGTAAAAATAAAATAAAACAGTGAGTGTTTGTCTTTTCATGGGTCTTTTAAAGGCAGCACATTATTTGCTTCAGTTGCAGCATGCAGAAATGCAGCAAGACGCATTTTCCAAGAACCGTGCAAAAAGAACAGACAAAGTCCCCTTTGTTGGCAAAAAAAAAAACTGTTAAAAAAAAAACTTTAAGAACTGATAGGGAATAATATCAGGAGTTCCAAATTGGTCCCTAATGCATTTGATGTGAGCGTGTGTGAGCATTTATCACTGGATTTATGTGCTGTGAGTCTCTTTGTGACGTCTTAAAATGTTCCTGTCATGTGTCCACATTTGCGCACATTAAAGATGCACGAGTGTGTGTGTGGGTTGAATGTGCACATACATGGTAAGGGAGTGTGCGTGTAAGTGGACAGACCCCACCCTGCCACGATCAAAAGAAGTAATTGCAGCTTGTTTCCTGTAATTAAAACTCTCTCTGAAAAACTAGACCACTTCAGAAAGACAGAGAGAGAGACAGAAGGAAAAAGCAAGAGAGAAGGACATGTGGGGCAGGAAGAGTGACTTGAAAATGACTTCTGAGAAAAGGGATAAGAAGGACTGAGGTTTGGATTTCGTGCCCATATGTGTGTGTCCATGTGTGTGTGTGTGTGTGTGTGTGTGTGGTGTGAGGGAGAGAAAGAGACCCACCTTCTGCAAACTGGAGGAGTTGAGCTGTGTCTTATCAATGATCTTTACAGCCACCTAGAAGCAAAACCACATGTGTTATTACTCTTTTATTCATCGACAACAGTAGCATTGCAGCTATCTTTTTGGACACATCACACACACACAGAAGAATGATAACATCTCACACACAAACACATATTCACAGCGGGCTACAGTTGCATAATAGGGCAGTATACAGGCACACACACAAAGCTAAAGCATGCTATAATGAGGTCTATAGTTCATAATCCAACAGATGATGCCAACAACAGAGAGAGACACAGAGAGAGTTAAACACAACAAAAGGAAAGACAAATAGAGATATGGACAGATGGGTGATATTCAAAGTGAGAGATGTAGGGTGAGCAGATAAAACAGAAGAAGAGAAAAGAGTACGTGAAGATAAAGCGAGGAAAACAAATAAGTATATGTCTTAACAAGGACACCAAAAAGGGAGGTTTTCTCCCACATCCGTCTTTCACTGTCAACTAACTCCTTTCTTCCACTCCTCTTTCTGGTTGTGCTTGTCTGTCTGTCTTTCATGCCCTCTGACTCTCCCTTGTTTTCTTTATGCGTGTGTGTGTGTGTGTGTGTGTGTGTGTGTGTGTGTGTGTGTGTCAGCGAGTCACATGGAGTGTTATCAGGGTGTCAGGCACAGAGCTGTCACACATTGACAGAGCCCTCACACCCCTCTCTCTCCCTCACACACACACAGTGTACTTCAGTGGGCCTCAGACAGACCCCAGCATGGGCTCGCTGCAGACACAGCGTTTCCCTTAAAGGTACAGACCACCGCGTTACAGCACATCTGGAATTCACAGTAAGCCAGAGACATTTGGGCTTCTCTATTCAAGCTGACAATGGCCATCTAATCTCCCGCAGCAGATGTACCGTCTCCAAAGCCATGCGAGGCCAGGATCAGACCGGACCCCACTGTGCATCCCAGCGTGAACCCTCCCGTATCCTCAGCAACCAGGAAGGAAGATTAACAAACAGTCCAAACATTTAACTATTTTTCTACTTTTAACATCTTCTATTCTAAGCAGAAGTGTTTTTTGGTGATAACATAGCTGCTGGTTAAAGGACTGGCAGTCCATTTTTCAGTAACTTATACTTACGGGGTCAGGTTCCATTGCCTGCCTAAATTGTCTAATGGCAATTACCTTATACGTTTATATATACATTAAGCACCAGATTAAAGTCGAATTGAGATTAAAAAGTAATTCATTTCATGAGTGTCCGGGCCAAAAGGGCAGCAATAAACACAATCATACAACTTTTCAGTGAAGATTTAAAGATAAATAGAACAGTCAAAGCAGTTTGAGATGTACATACTAATCTACACAAAATGCACTTTGACACACAATCCACAGGCTAATAGTTTATATATGTCTTCATCTTAAATGTCAATCACATTTTATTAATATAGCTTAATATCAAAAATTCATCGTACAAGGAAAAAAAGGATAACGATAATTAAATAATATAAATAAATAATCAAAAAGAAAAAAGATGGATCAAAGTGGATTTGATGACGCCAAAAAAATTATCGCGTAGGTGTCAGAATTGTTGGTGTTTGCAATTAAAGAAGCCAGTTTCCAGGTAAATAAAGTCACAATAGTAAAGTTTCTCTCAAACATGTGGCTTAAAAGAAAACACTGAGTCTAGGTGACTATCAGTGGAACCAAAGGACAGATTGTCTAGCACGTGTGCACTGTGCATGTATGCCTACCTCTTTTCCGGTGAGGACGTGTCGGGCCAGTTTGACCTTGGCGAAGTTGCCTTTGCCGATGGTTTTTAGCAACCGATAGTTTCCGATGTGCGGCTGGTCGTCTGTTGTGGTCGTGGCGACGGAGTTCCGACATCGCGGCATGCTGGAGCGGCTGGAGGACTTGGTCTCCTGAGAAGAGATAAAACAACATGTAATCATCAAGAGGAAGACATGATGACAGTAATAGAAAGTGACAGTGAAAGAGAAGGAAAAGTCTTTGATTTCCTTTTCAATTTAATTTGATTGACCCATATCTTATTTCAGGATTTATAAAGAGACATTTATCTATTAAAAAGTGGATTATTATTCATTCACAGAAGTAGAACAACCAACAAAAACACATTAGCAATGAAAGAAAAACTAGGTTAGATAAATATACACACAACTCGTCAACATCGTAACAGAAACACCAGTCTAAAGCTGTTAATGGAACCCTTTACTGTACCATCATATACATTCATAATTGAGTATGAGCACATGTTACTATGAACCACTGCTACGTGCTGCAACCATGTCTAATAACACCAGGGAAAAGGTAAAGCTGCTGGGACACTGAGTTTAGTCTCGATGTGACTCTTGTCACTGTTTTACTTTGGTTAATGTTACACTGTCTCTAGTCCAAACAATATTCACCATTTAGTAACATATTGATATTGTGATGATAAATGTATACGCTGTGTGAAGAATAAAACATTTATGTTCTGATTCCGACTGTATGTGTGACTTTCTTTTGAACCTACAAGGGCCAGTAGTGTATAAAGTTATTTAAAAAGTTATTATACAAGCTAAAAATGCTTCAGTTCATCCTACAGCAGACAGAAGGTCTTTCGAGTCACACACACACACACACACCCACAAAAAGAAAAACAAAACCTTGCTGTGCTGGCAAGTTTTACATGGTTGGCTACTGCGATTGGGTTTCAACTCCAGGAAAGGGTCAGAGCAATTGTGTGTGTGTGTGTGCGTGTGTGATCTAAGCGGACAGGTGACGGGGATCAGGGTCAGAGGAGAGGACGACTGGCTCCAGGGTGACGAGACGCAAACACACACTGTGGCACAAACACCAGCGAACAGACACCCACTCGGTGTGGGATCACAGACATGCACTCAGCGGCATAAATCACACACACCTCTCTGAGGTTTGACACCAATGAGAGGGACGGGCAAGTGAAATTCACACTGTTGGTGCGGAGTGAGGAGGTTTCGCACAAATCATCTCGTCCTCTTTATTCACCTAATTATCTCTCTCAGCCTCGAACAAATTAGAGGCTCGCTCTAAGTCCCAAATTACCCACAAACAACTTTTTTTATCAACATCTTCCTCCCCACGTTACCGTATCTTCAGCCATGGGAAACTTGGATAACCTTGATTACTTCATTGTGCGTTTCTTGCTCCAGATGGTATGATCTAATGTCTGTGTCCCATCCACACCCCCCCCCCACATCCTCATACTGACAGTGCAGACATGTACAAAGTGTAATAGGCCAGATTAAGCTTTAACACAAGCAGGGGGACTTGGATTAAAAACAAATGACAGTTACATTAAACCGAGAAGACAGGAAGGACCTTATGTGGGCTTGCGTGAGGGAGAAGCAAATTATTTTATTTTTGGATCATGTAAGAGAGGGGGGGGGGGGACCGACAATGCCACATGCGGACACTATTCAAGACAATGAAACTTAATCTGACCATAGAAAGACGATTTATAGCTTTGAATCGTTTCCCAAGGCTTCTAGAAACTGAGAAGGCATACTATTTTGTTTGTTTCGATTTTTGATACTCGGACGAGCCATTAATCAGGAAAATGCCTGGGCTTACAAGGCCGATTCACTTAAACAAAAATAATAATAATAATAATAATAATAGTTTATTTTAGTTTTAATGCAAATATGCAAAATTCCATTCCCTGTGAGAAGCCCAAGATGCTGCTATCTGATGAAAAAATGCTGTTAAATGCATTAAAACTCTATTGTTTGTCTTGGCAACGTTTAAAAAAAAAAAATTACTTAGAAGAAAAGGATTTAGTTGAAGTGCACTGCTGGAAGATTAGTAAACAGTGCCACTACCTCAACTACAGTGGTAAATACTTTTCATCCATCGCAGCCATTTTTTAATATGTATAAAAACGTTGGTATTCAATCACACGCATCAAAAGGGAAAAAATGATTTCGACATTATATATTTGTCATTGGTCTAATGCTTATAAACAGCTGTAGGAAACGGGACGAGTGTACATATGAAAGTCCACAATGTCCTTTTGACTCAATGCATTATATGCACTTAGGTAACCAGGATTCTGCCTAACCCGATTTCCCCCAGCTAGATTTCTGCTTGTGAAAGTTGATTCCTTGGCCATATAAAGCTCACCAGCTTTGCGTTGACCTGTACATGTATGCATGACAAACATTGACACAGCCACAGCCTGAAAGAAAGAGCAGAGCTTGTGAATAAAAGTAAAAGTCCTTACATTAAGCGATGAATACTCATTTCAGTGTTGACACAAAGTCGTCTTTAGAAGTCTGATTCCAGTGCTGGACAAAGGATTGGTATAATTTGTAAACATTCATGCCGAAAAGTTACAACTGCATGTCAAACACTTCGTCGGGTTTCCTGCATAACTGGTTTCTTGTTTGCTGTCTGACAGGAAAAGCTGTCAATGGCAATGCAGACAACATTAATGTATGCCTTTAAAATCTAAAGCACTCGGTGATTTCAAGTGTTGATATTGGCCAGGAAATATCAGCCTGAAACCCTAAGAGACAGAACTTGAGTACACATTGCTTTGAATCAACCTAAAAAAAGTATAAGGACTTCTCTAGGCACCTATCACTAACAACAACTCTTTCCAACATTTTGAATTGGTGCATCAAGGTTCCTCAACAAATGAAAGAGACATTTTCCATAAACGACTATCATTCCGAAAACTAAATAAAAACAGCTCACACTTTGAAAGTAGATTTAAGTAGCATAACTAAAAGAACAAGAGAGGCACAGCTTTATGACTGCACTCGTCACTAGTGAGGTTATTATAAGACAAGGGAACTTTGGAATATGCTCAACAAGTTATCTCCCCTTAAGAAAAAGTGAAACTTAACCAGCTTCCAAAATGCTGTGTAACATGTACAACTATGGTGTAACTGTACTACAACTGATAGAAAGGTCAGAACACTGAGGCAAACTACGATCCTCTAGTTATCTAGTGCTTAAATGGATCATCCATCCACCCACTTGTTGGCAGCATAAACTTTTAATGGTTCAAATTCATTACATTTCGAGTTCAAACTTGTTTCCTCCGAGTTCTCTGCCTCGTCCACAGTCTGTAACTCTTTAGTCTTCCTCCTCTCCTATCCTCTTTCATGTCCGACTATTTTGGTCTTCTGATTCTTCCTTCATTTTTGGGCAGCTGCAGGCTAGGCTAAACCCCCCAACACACACACACACACACACACACACACACACACACACACACACACACACACACACACACACACACACACACACTATAATTATAGATGTGTTGGAGGACAATAAGTGACATCATTGTTTTGTTCTCACATTATCCTCTGATGCCGTATGTGACTCATGAATACTAACTTGAAACTGCCAACATAATCTCTCTAGCAAAGAATTTACTAACTTTAGATTCCAGTGTTCTCATTTTGAATTCATGTTCTGTATTTACAAAGGATGTCTAACTTTTAAAAACTGAAAGTCGACCTCACTCAAAGTCAGGAATTGTTAATGACATTCACACCAAATGAAGGGCCCTGTGGAAGGGGCGGAGGAGGTCAATTAGAAAGCACATGGCCCAAAGACACATATATGTAACAAATCACATGACATTGTTGACCACTTCAGGCGTCCCTGAAATTAGGGCAGTAAGCAAAGCCATGCAAAACGTTTCAGAGGTTTGGCTGGCCAGCATAATAACAACAAGTTCTTATTTATAATTTAGCATGTGTACTCTATAGATGATTCGGGTTGTAGGAAGGAGACACACCACTAAAACTGCAGCAACTTTACTTATAAACCTGTGTATATTGTGTGCAAATCATTTGTATGCACCTTTGTCAATTAATCTATTAATGGTTGTATATTTGAACTGTTTTTATATTATTTTGCATGTAGACTGGAAGAAAAGAACAAAGGCGTGAGTGAGCAGAAATAAAATGAGAAAAACAAAAAAGTAAGAAATGTGTTCAATAATAGTAGCCGTGTTATATGTTTAATAATAATGTCGATATATTACATTACATGTCATTTGTTAGACGCTTTTATCCACAGCGACTTACAGTACCGTGGACAATCCCCACAGGAGCAATTTGGGGTGAAGTGTCTTGCCCAGGGAGGGGACACAACGACATGCTGACTGCAGTGGGACTCGAACTTGCTATCCCCTGATTCAAAGTCCAGCACTCTACCCACTGAGCCATAGCCGCCCACATTATATGCCCTAAAAATCAGGTGATAATCTCCATAGCGATCCTGGCCAGCACATGAATCAGTTACCGGATAGAATTGAAAGCAACTGTACATTTATCTGTGAATACACTTATTTATATAAAAGAAAATGTATTAAAATATTTTTAACAAGAAACCATTTTTTTTTTTATCCGATTAGATTCTAATTTTGCAGTTTAGTGAACTGACACATGTTAACATACATTTTCAAAACATGTCAATAAAATATTAGGGCTGTCAAACGATTACAAATTTTAATCAGATTAATCACACCTTAAAAATGAATTAATCATGATTAATCACCATTTGAACTATGTCCAAAATGTGCCATTTCTTTATGTATATTGTTGTGGGAATGGAAAGATAAATGAAAGAAGGCGGATATATCCATTTAACATACAGTATGTATGTTTATTATAACATTGTTCTGTGTGTCAAAATGAAAGACAGCCCACACACCTATCAATCATCAAACCGTGGGGTCTTATTTCATTACGTGTTGATTTCTATCAACACGTAATGTTGTATCGATGTATATAGAGATGTACTGCAGCAAAAATATTCTCCGTCGGGACTTCCTGCAACAATACCACGCCGTTATCTTGATTCTGATTGGCCAGAAGACATTATCAAAGAGGTTCTATTGAGAAGACGATCACTACGTGACAAAAGTTTTCAAAACCGTTTCTAGTCGTCGGTAAGTGGCTACTGAAATCAATCTTACTAACTGCTGTCTGTGCAATTTACTCCGCGCGAGTTGGCGGGCTTTATTTTGCTTACTTTAACATCATTTTTCATGGTGGGGCTAAGCCATTTCTTGGTATGGCTGTAGCCTACCCCAGCCATACCCTGGCGCTGCCACTGGTGGGATGTATGGGGCGGGCCATTCTGCACATGCGTTAAATGCGTTTTTTTATGCAATTAATTCAAAAAATTAATTGCCGCCGTTAACGCGATAATTTTGACAGCATTACAATAAATATAACATTTTTATTTCCAATTTCCTGCCAGCCACTATTAAACAATAATAATAACCCCACTCATCCTCTCCATGCTCTGTTCTCCCTGCTGCCCTCCGGCAAGAGGTCCCGCAGCATTAAGAGCAGAACAGTCAGATTCTGCAATAGCTTTTTCCCCCATGCCATCAGACTGCTGAACAGCAAGTAGACCAGTAACATAAAGATTAAATTACGCTGTGTAAAGCACACATATTTTCTATATAGTATGTCTATTTTATTTATATGTATAGTAAGTCTTTATATTTTAAACACACACTTTATCTTTAATTTGATCAGCACCACGTCACTATTATTTATTTATATGTACAATTTTAGCACGTTTTTATATTGTCCTGTTCCTGTAAGCCAGTACAACGAAATTTCGCTTTAATAGTACACTCTGTGTCTTGTTGAAATGACAATAAAGTATGTCTAAGTCTAATTTAAGCCTGTCGGATACTGGCAGACTTTATCGTTCTCTGCCTACCGTGTGGAGAGACCATTAGCATCGTGTTTATATCCGGCCCTACAATTCAGACCTCCTCCCCCCAACACATTCACACAAAGTGAAAACGCACTGACAAGATGTTTGCTGCTGAGAGCCATTTACTGCCACACTGCAAACACAAGCATGTGCACATGACCACACACACACACAAAGCAGTAATGTTAATCCAAGAAGCCAGTACTGGTTGTGTTTTAACTCAAGCCTCATTATCATTGACCTTTACTAATCTGTAGTTCTGACAGGAAGCCAGTCAGATACAACCAGACTGACATTTTTATACAGTAGAGTCCAGAAAGTGACCCTAAAGAGTGGCACATGAAGTGTGTCTAGCACGCTATCAAGAGACGGCTTGGGCCAACTCAAACGCAAGATAGGCAAACACAGGCAAAACCACCACCAGCAGCACGGAGGCAAAGTAGGGGTGATACAAGTAGATGGGCGCTTAAAAACTTGCACACTTTGGGAAATGAACATGACAAACTAGGCTAAACTGAATCACCATTGTAGAAAACAACGTGCCCAGTCAGCCCTGCTTACTGAGACGCCGGATTAAGTTGATGAATTATCAGCTATAATCTGATCAGCTTGCCAGACTGTTCTCCCCATTTTCACCTTACTGAGTAGACTCACATCACATTACTCTGAAGTGACCAGTCATATTTTCCTCATTCTTTAGGTTGTTCGATTTAAAGTTAGGAAAGCAGAGGCACTGGATTATAGTGGGGAAAAGGGGGAAGAATTTTTTTTTTTTTAAATAAATCTAAACTGTGTTAATTATGTCAAATTGTTTTTGTATGTGCTTTTGATTTACTAAATATGTAGTATTAGTATACAGACCTATCATTACTCCAATTATACACAATTCCAATATGGCAACTTTCCAGACAATGAGCAAAAAAACAAAAGGTCTCATTAGTAGCTATTATTTTGATGATTGATGCACACCGATGTACAGCTCTCCCTTCCTTATTGAGCATTACTTCAGTTTACCGATGTAGAATGGCTGAAGTCTGAAATGACCACCTTCGGGGGAAACCATATCCAACTTAATTACATTTAAGAGCAACGAGCTTCAAACCAATTTATGAGGTTATACTAAAAGGTCTTCATGCTGGCACACTGCCAGAGCCCATGTTCACCAATTTGATAGTTATAGGCAATGTCTCCCCATGATGTGGTTAACAAAACTAATGGTGTAAATAGCATTAATTACAGCCCCAGTAACCTTCTTTACATTTGATTGGTGTTCCGATCATTTAGATCCCCTTCAGGTGACGCCATGTGTTTTAAGGAGGTGGTTGAATTTGATGAGATCTCTGTACACTCTGTGGAAGATAATCGTCCCCCCTTTACACTGACAGGAAGTGCTAATTCAAAAAAGAAAAAGCCAATGCTGGAGTTCATTAAAAGAGCTGTTGTAATGTCAGCCACATACAAGCTTACCGGCAGGCCTGTAGGCTGCTTTCATGCAACTCATTTGTCATCTGCTAGTACATGTGTCATAATGTACCACCTGCTGTCATTTGCCAGAAAAATGAGTGCAGTTAATGAGAGCATGATTCATGACATACATTTCTTTCCATGTATTTGCTTTCTAATAAACCCAGTCCAAATGGGCCTAACTTTACTGAAGGGGTGTTAAAAAAATAAAACACAAGCTGTATTTTCTGCACACATTTCTTGATGCATGTAGATCTCAACTATAAGATACATTATTGTTCTTTCTAAATGCATGGTGTTTCCAAAGTCTATGATGTGATGATTAATATTGATGATGTTTGGCATAGTCGAGCAGACCTTTTAGATCTATTTAAAAATGTCTACTATTCAATCATCTATACTCTTTCCAATATTTAAAGAATATTTGTGTTTCTCTTTCACTTTGATACGAACCAATGCTATATGTGAAACAAACAAGCTCAGAACTAACAGGGTCTTTATTGGATACATAACAACCAGATACGAAAGCTGCTGCATTATACTCAAATTTGTAGGTGGGAGGACACACACACACACACACACACACACACACACAATCTTCCCAACTCTAGGTCGTGATGGCTGTGTTGCCATGGAGACTTGTCGCTTGCTGAATCCTACCCTCTATCTCGGTGTTGGTTTGTTTCACTTTCATCGTTCCTTCCTTTTCTCTTGCTCCCTCTCTTGCTCCCTTCCTCCCTCCCTCCTCCCTGCCATTTTTTCTTTTCCCTACCCTGCTATTCATATGTTTCCGTTTCTATTTATACTCCTCTTTAATGGCATGATGGCTTTCAAGAAAAACAAATGAGACAGTTTACTAGTGTCCTTAAATGAGAGCATGTTTGTTGCACCATCCTAATATTATCACGGTTTGATTCAAAATAGATTCCAGATTTAGTGTATGGGGATGGTAATTTCATTTTACTCTAGTAGACCGTTTGCAAATAAAGCAGTTTGGAAAATGAAGACATGATAGCAAAAAGTGGGTATAAGATGGAGGCATTAAATCTGAAAAAGCTAACCCATTGCAAAAATGCAAAAAAACAAATGAAAGCCAAGACAAAATGTACCATGTATTAAAGCTAAACTACACCAAACACTTTCAATAAACAGATAGTTTGTGTTGTTCAATTCAATGGTCATAGATTTCAACCTAACACAAGCTACTTTTGAATTGTTCTCTTTTAGTCACCATATTTTGCTTGCTTTATAGTATCTCTCAAATATAAACACAAATTATGGAAGCAGCTACAGCTACTGGAACTAGCCAATTACGCAGGAAACCCCAGCAGGGAATAACTTTGGGAAGACTCATGTGAAACAACCACTCTAATGAGAGGGAAATGAAAAGGACACAAGTTAAAAAGCTGCCAAATGCCTGAGAGAAATGTTACTGCACCTGTTCAACAGTTCTTCTGATTCATCTTAGCTTTTCGCCAGGATGAAGTCACAGAGGAGGCAGTTACAAACGGCCATGGGGACAAGTCTTTGTATGCAGTAAATCATTTTCTGCACTTTTTCATCCTGTGGGTGAAAATGTTTACTAGATGACCACTTTTTTGACACAATTTCCTACCTTTCCATCCAATATTTGTGGCAGACTGCTCGGTCAACAACTAAAATGAGTATGGTTGAAGGTCTAATTGTTGAATCAGTCTGTTTCCATTATTACGCCGCATCCTGATTGCTATCAGTAACTAAAGACTCAAATCTGAAGAACTTTTGAAATGCTGATAGGGGCTACTGGCTCACAGCACTGCAAGTCTGAAAAATCATTAAGTGAACGGCACGCAGTTTTTAAAAATAATTAGTAATTTTTTGATAGCATGGTCCTTTGTCGCCTCTTATGAAACTCTGTAGGGGAACATCTAATAAACAGTATAGCTTATATAGCATAATAGCAATACAAACTGTCCGCATAAGGCTAAGGACATTTGTGAGAGGCCCTTTACTTTAGCAAGGTGGTGTCACGCTGAGTCTCAGTTTGCTGTGAATGTAGTGTCGCGTGTGTCTGCTCTTGAACTGGATTACCCCTAACCTCTTAGGTAAGTGTATATTTGTGTGTGTGTGTCCATGCGAGTGTGTGTGTCAAATCAATTCAGAGCCCCCGTTTGCTCTGTTGCTGTCACAGTTGGGACATGCTGCACAGCACTTCCTTGCGTGCCCTCGTTCTGCTGCTATGCAACTGAGTGTGTGTTCGTGAGTGTGTGTGTGAGGGCCGTGCATATGAGCCACCAGAGTAAACAGGTCTATTTAGCTCAGCTTTCACAAGGTGGCAGAGTTCAAAGAAAAACTGATGAAAATATAGATATGTGTAGATAAATAGGGGAAAGGGATTCCCCACCGTGTTTTATAGGCGATTTGGGCCACCTAGCCTGAAACAAAGACTGCTGACACTACTCTATATTAAATAATAGAGCTCCAAGGAAAAAAGAAATGCCCTCGCAGGAAGAGTGCCACCATTATACGCAAAGACAAATTATGATTACAAGTACCGAAATTATTCGGTACGGGCCCTTCGGTTCGGTACACGTGTGTACCGAAGTGTACCGAAGTGTACCGAACGAATATAACGTTAAACGTAAAAAATTGAGAACGTGAAGTTCGTGAACAACTTTTTGGAAGTAATCTCAGCTGCTGCGTCGCAGCATTCAGAGTAATTTGCTCACATTGGGTTCAACGCGTCATAGAGCGAGAGCAAGTCATTTCATTGGACGAGAGGCATACTATGAGAGCTGGTCACAGGGATGCGTTCAAATTTAGTCAGTAATTTGAGGAACTGTCGAAATGGCGAACGGAGATAAAGTTGAGCTCGAAAATCCTCCAGCATCATTGAAGTCTCCGGTTTGGGAACATTTTGGTTTCGCAGTGACGTACAAGGATGACGGACAAAGACAGGTGGACCGAACCAAAGCTGCTTGTCGGCATTGTTCAACTAAAATTGGTTATGCGGCTGGCAATACATCAAACTTGCACACTCATTTGAAAAGGCATCACCCGAACGTGAATATCACCGGTACCAAAAGAAAGACGACTAAAGTGCAAACCCAACTCCCACTAGCATTCAAGCCTCCACCACTCGCAACAAGTTCAGACCGAGCCAAAGCTATCACCAACGCCAAATATCCTTATGTTGCCATGTTAGCAAAGCGCTACCTGGCTGTATCTGCTACCTCTGTCCCTAGCGAGAGGGTGTTCTCCACAGCAGGAGACATTGTGTGCCAGCAGATCTGCCCTTTCGGCAAGCAATGTGGGCAAGTTGATTTTTCTTTAAAAAAACATGAAAATACAATGACAAGCAAGTCATAATGTCAAACTGGCTGCTTAGGTACTAGTACAGTACAGTTCAAATACAGATTATTTCAGTTCATCGAAATGCTGCACCTTAATGTTTATTTTATTATATTTTGTATTTATTTGAGTGAATATTCACAGTTTAATAATAATTTAAAAANACAACCCTTGACGACCGGCCGTTCTGTGGTTCTCCAGATTCTACAGATGGCCAGTCCGCCCCTGTTCTTGAGCCATATCTTTGTCTTGTGATTTTTGACTGAAAGGGCAAAAGGCTAGACCTACTTTGGTTGAACTATGTGGCTCCGTCCCTGCTTTTGACAAATAGGTGTGCGATTTGACATGCCAGATTGACTGAAAATTCTAAATATTGGTCATGTTGGTAGGATTGGGTAGGCGTGGTGCTACTTGTTGGTACGTGGGGTGGGGGGGGCCATGAGTGCTCAGTGTCCAGGGGCCCCTGGAGGTACTAATCCGGCCTTGTTCAACTGAAATTCATAGTGTTACTTAGACCCTTCCAGAAAAACGCGATCCTGGAGTCGCAGAATTTACTGCATAATCAGCAAAATGGCGCAGATTTTTAAAAGGCTGCATATTTATCAAAAGGCCGCATAATCACCGCATTTTTGCACACAAAGTTGAGAGAAAAAAAAGTGAACTCGTCTTGACGTGAACTAGTGATGATGATGACGTCATCAGCTCGCGCATCACAGAAGGTAAACAACACCGTAGAGTGAACGTGTGGAACTCACACGACGAACATTTCTGCTAAAGACCGGGCAAAGCAGTACCCCGATGTCTTTCACAAAAGTGGGGGGAAACTATTCTGCACCCGTGCAACTGTGTGTTGGAGCATAAGAGAAAATCGACGGTGACGACCCACTTTGATTCATTCAAACATTCGAAAATGCTTTCTGCTGCTGCGGACAAGAAAGCCAAACAACTCACGTTCACCGAGGCCTCAACCTCCAAAACCCTTTCGAGGGCTACAAGAAACGAAGTGAGTAGCCTACAAGATTGAAGCCGGTCAGATAACGAACGAGTAAATGAAAACAGAATGAGGCGGAGAAGTGTGTGTGTGTGTGTGTGTGTGTGTGTGTGTGTGTGTGTGTGTGTGTGTGTGTGTGTGTGTGTGTGTGTGTGTGCGTGTGTGTGTGTGTGTGTGTGTGTGTGTGTGTGTGTGTGTGAGATTAAAATAGCCCCATTGCTTTTACAATAAATAAACATTGAATGTGTTTAATTGAAAAGTAAAGGGGTTTAACGTTAGTGGCAGGTTGTGTGTGAGAGAGAATAAATAAGACAGCCCAATATTTAAAAAAAATTGTTATTCTTTTTATCCGCATATTTAGCATATTTCCGTATATTTCCGTATATTTCGCAACTTCCCGCAATTTCACCGCATAAAATCACATAAAAACCCCGCATGTTGAATTAAATAATCAAGGAATTTTGCCCGCGTTTTTCTGGAGGGTCTAAATAAAGTAACTGGGTTCATCAAAACTTGAAAATCATTACCTTGATCATGTGGCATGCTTATTACTGGTTCTCACTATATCTTTCTATATTTAGGAATCAGTTTGACTCAGCAGAGATCAGGATATTTCACGTAATGGACAAAGCTAATCCTCTAGGATAATAATGGTGGAAAAGGGACTGAGATTTAAACAACAGATGCAAAGTGTTCATAGTTTGGTCTACAAATTGCAAGTTAATACTAGTTTTGCTTTAAAGACCAGGGTTTCCCACACAGACTTTACTTGGGCGGCCCGCCCAGGTATATTAACGTCCGCCAAAGTATATTTCGCGACCCATTTAGGTTTTTGTTTTTTTTATTCCGTCCGCGAGCACGACGCCATCTGCGATGGATTAACGAGTGGACCATGATCCCTCGCTCTACCCCTCCTGTACCTGTTTGCTCTGCCGTATGCGCTCCGCAGTAACCTCGCTGCGAGGCTCCGGCAAACAATTGAGGAGCGTGCTCCACTAGCGGACACCAAAAGTATATCTCAGATCTGTGGGAAACACTGAAGTAGATGAGTAGGTGAATACAAATGTAGTAGTCTCATAACACATCAAACAGAACACAGATCGTGTTAGACATGGGAAATGTATTTTTGGATAAAAAGCTAATTACTAGTGTTTGGTTGTAGCATTAAAGCTTGAAAGATTGCCATCAACATAAAAGCAATTATTGAAAATCTGTTCTTTACATGATAAAAAAAAAAGCCACAATCTAAATGAATGCTTTATAAATAAAGTCTATTGCTGCCTGAATGAGCTGGTTTGTTTCCGTTATTGTGTGACATTAGGTAATCCAAATGAACCCTTTAGAGGCAACAAGATCAAACACTAACACGTAAATACTAATCGAGGCAAAGGTAGACTTGCAACTTCCTTGTTCGTTTTTTGTCAATGGAGTCTGGTGGCTTTGAAGAGAACATAGATAACATTCATTTCCTTGTTGGAAATGGCTAACTGATGGCAAATTAAAGCCTGGAAAATATTCTAAATACATGCAAACACTGACTAGGGATGAATACAACTCTCCTTCAAATAATCCAAACTATTCCTTTAACTTTTCCTACAAATCAAAACAAACATTTTGACACCGAGAGGATTCCAAGTATTCATGGATGACTAACACCAGATGACTTCACAGAAAAAGGGAAAATACATTAACGCCCTGAGAAAGAAATCCACACGCCTACACCTGAATGACGTCAAGCCCTTCAAATGGCAGGTCGACAGTTAGCTGCCACACCTTCCACTCGGCTCGACTGGAAAGGCCTGTTTTACCCTTAGACAATCCGACACACAAACAAAGCACTGAACTTCACTGCATTGTTTTTTTCAACACCTAGGTGGCTGCTAGCCCTATATTTATGCTTCCACCGGAAATCCAGGTATAAATGGACAACTGCCCATGAATCAAAATGTAATTCCAATCCTATTAACAGCCAACGGTCTATGTGCAGGGGGGAAATGAGGAAACTGTGTGTGTGTGTGTGTGTGTCAAAAAGAACATTTGTGAATGTGATGGAGTGTCTGATCTACTGTGTGTGTGTGTGTGTGTGTGTGTGTGTGTGTGTGTGTGTGTCGACAAGAACATTTGTGAATGTGATGGAGTGTCTGATCTACTGTGTGTGTCTGAGTGTGTGTTTGCGGCAGGTTCTCTGTTGCTAGGGCCCTGGCTAGCTCTGTCTTTCTGTTCATCTGCCTAGTGACTCGTCTGGTAAAGAGAGAGGCATAATTTATGGTTTCCTGGGCGTAACAGCAACGTGTGTGAAAAAGCGCATGTGTGTTATAGATTGCTTACAAGATGAGTCATTCAAGGGGAGAAGGAATAAGGACAGGCAAAGAGGTGAACACTAGAATATCAAAACACATCTTCACCAGCATGCCTGTGTCGGTATCCTCACACATTCAGTGTTTCGCTCTCATTTATATTGAATTTCCAGCTCGCTCGCAGGGAGATTCTCTACCAAGCTCTCACACTCCCAAGGTGTCAGATGAAATACATCAAACTGTGCTCAGCTACACTCATATTTCCAATACTGTGTTTGCTTTGTCTTTCATTGCTGTGGAGCTTGTAGGCATTTTGAACCTGCAACCGTCAACTCTTCAGTCATGGTGCGGGTTACAAAGGTCAAACTGGAATAGATTGAAAACTAGGGCGAGGGATAACCAGATTTTTACTTAAACAATTCAGTCCTAAATGGGGAAAAATGCTATTGCTAAAACTATGAAAGACATTGATATTGTTCAGTCTCAATACTCAACAGCCACTGTCACACAAACCCTTTCATCCCAATTCTTCACAACAACTCCTCTTCATTTAATTTCTTGCTTTCCTATCCTGTGGCTCTTTTTTTTTACCAATTCTGTATTGACCAGAGCCTCAACCTTCTGTAGCATGAGTAGCGCTTTGCACTTAAGTTTTGAGTGGGTTCCTCTTTGGTTTGCAACATTTTCACACACAATAGCACACATGTATCGCAGATAGCAAATCACACAGCACCTTACTGTATAATATAACACACAGAGTGAAAACGTAACTTTTGCATGTTTGAAAGACGGGATGGAAAAGAAAGGTATTTTTACAGGGTAACTCTAGGTTTTAATGAGTGTTTAAATGAGAATGTTGAAGCCTTCATATTGATCTTCAGACAGCTGCAGATAAGTGACTATCAGATGATTATCTGATTTCTACAATATAACTTAAAAGTCATTTTGTCCCACGGGAATCCCACTGATCCCATCCCATTGTTCCTGGTCAATAAAAGTCAATACAAGAATAACATGACAGCCGTTGTTAACTTGGTCAGAAAACAAAACTGCACACACAGGTGTACTGGAAACATATCTTCCATAAAAAGTGTTTAGCTTTATACTGTATTCATGTCAAGATTTGGTGGGAGCTTGTCAACGCCTTAATTCAACAAATCAGGTTTGGAATCATTCAGACCTTAAATGACTTCATATCATGTTGTAAATTTGTTCTTTATTTCCTTCTTTCTTGTTTTATTTCCTTTAGAGATGGACGGTGTTGTATGAATAAACCTTGAGTAAACCCAATGAAAATATTACAATCAAGCCCTAAATGCACTTTAGTTCATTTAGACGTATGGGAAATATCATTCGGACAAATAAATGTTTCAAATCCATTACACTTCAATGCGGGGAGGATCCAGCTTGCTTGGCTAGTGTGCAACTACCTAAACAATGAAATGGAGGATGAAGTAACAATTGAAGAGGCAGACCAGTATTTCTGGATGCTTTACTCTGTCTTTTCAGAAGATGTGACTCAATAGATAGAGAGGGAACATTGTAAAACAGGAAATCAGACAATCAACTGATCATGTCTGGGGAAGTGGGCACAGAGTGAGAACCTACAGCAAACACAAGCTATGCAATTCCCCCTTTTGGACTAATAAGCCACCATTCTTAGATCACATAGATACTGAAACAAAACCCTCAGGCTTTTTAATTTATTATATCAGTTTCATCACCATAATGCGCAAAACAAATCCAGGTACTCAAGGTTAAACTATTGTCACACCGAAGAGTGTCATACCTAACAGCCAGGACAAAACCTTGTGTGGCAACAGGTCAGATCAGAGCCCCTCAACATACAGTGGGGCAAAAAAGTATTTAGTCAGCCACCAATTGTGCAAGTTCAACCATTTAAAAAGATGAGAGACCTGTAATTGTCTTCCTAGGTATACCTCAACTATGAGAGACAGAATTGGGTGAAAGAATCCAGGAAATCACATTGTAGGATTTTTAATGAATTAATTGGTAAATTCCTCTGTAAAATTTGGTCACCTACAAACAAACAAGATTTCTGGCTCTCACAGACCTGTAGCTTCTTCCTTACGAGCCTCCTCTGTCCTCCACTTGTTAACTGTATTAATGGCACCTGTTTGAACTCGTTATCAGTATAAAAGACACCTGTCCACAACCTAAAACAGTCACACTCCAAACTCCACCATGGCCAAGACCAATGAGCTGTCAAAGGACACCAGAAACAAAATTGTAGACCTGCACCAGGCTGGGAAGACTGAATCTGCAATAGGTAAGCAGCTTGGTGTGAAAAAATCAACTGTGGGAGCAATTATTAGAAAATGGAAGACATACAAGACCACTGATAATCTCCCTCGATCTGGGGCTCCAAGCAAGATCTCACCCCGTGGGGTCAAAATGATCACAAGAATGGTGAGCAAAAATCCCAGAACCACACGGGGGGACCTAGTCAATGACCTGCAGAGAGCTGGGACCAAAGTAAGAAAGGCTACCATCAGTAACACACTACACCGCCAGGGACTCAAATCCTGCAGTGCCAGACGTGTCCCCCTGCTTAAGCCAGTACATGTCCAGGCCCGTCTGAAGTTTGCTAGAGAGCATTTAGATGATCCAGAAGAGGATTGGGAGAAGACCATATGGTCAGATGAAACCAAAATAGAACTTTTTGGTAAAAACTCAACTAGACGTGTTTGGAGGAGAAAGAATGCTAAGTTGC
>NW_011340285.1:25024-41905 GCF_000735185.1 Notothenia coriiceps | reverse complement strand
AAGATTACAGCAAATGAGGGGGAGGGGGTCGAGGATACCAAGCAGAGTTGGGTGTAAAGGCCCGGACACACCAATCTGACAACAAAGAACTGACACAGACAGACTCCGACAGTTGCGTCGGCTCGCGTCTCTGCGTTTTGGCCATGTGTCGCACTGGAACACACTACAAAGACTCCAGCCAACGGCCAAGTTGCACGTACGAACTGCGCATGCGTGAGTGGCAATAACTCTCCTTACCAGCAGGCGGCGGTAGAGTGTATTCATCATTCAAAAGAGGCAACAACCGGAAGACAGACTGAGTGATACACCGAGAGAAGAAGAACAGACTGCGTGATTTAAACAAACAACAAATAGCGTGTGCGTTCCATTTTCACTCTACAGCGAGAAGCTCATGGGGCTTTCCCGAACCTGTGTCGAGAGCTGGAGTTAAATGAAATCTCAGATTTGCCTTCTTAATAGTTTGTTTTGTTTGGGTCCCTCGCTTCCGTTTCGCTTCTCATGCACTGATTCGCTAAGCTGAACAGCCAATCAGAGTGATTTCTTTGGCCGACGGCCTTTAGCCTCCCGATTCAACATGTCGAATCAGCGGCGGAAGGTGTCGGCACGGCCGAAAAGACACGACGGTGCGGGACACACCAATTTGAGTAGGGCGACATGACGCTCATCGACGGCCCAACATCCATCGATGGCCGAAATCGGCTTGGCGTGTAAGGGACTTAAGATGAAAAGATGAATTTGTATTTTACAACTTCATTGATAATCGATAACATTTGTTGTTATTTAGTCAAATTAAATGAATCCATCTTCTAAATATGAATATTTATGGTTTCTTTACTCGTGTTGTCGACAAACCACAATATTTGAAGACATCATCTTAGGTTGTGAGCAGCACTGATCTACATTGCTCACCATTTTATAGACCAAACAAGTCAACAATCATCTGCAATACTGGTTACAGCCCTGTACTCAAACAGTCTTTATGGCAGAGACAAGGTGAGGACATTTTGAGATCATTTCTTATTTACCTGGCGACACATTGACTATTCAGATCGAAATATACATCTATGACAGGGACCAGGGACAGTCATGTCAATACTCAACCCGACTTCATGTCCGGTGCCATTTTGTCCTGTATCTTGAGACCCGACACCAAAGGCTTTCTATCCATGGCCTTTTAAAACAGACTGTGTTTGTGTGGGAGTATTCATCTGTGACCTTTTGCCTACAAACACAGTTTCGGACTAGCCATGACCCCAAACTCTTTTCCTAAAACCCCTAAATCCCCAATAGTTGCTGCAGGAAGAGTAAACCGTGCATTCTGACCAACATTAGCACTACAACAAATCTACACACAGGAGGTTGTTTTGCTTCAGGTACTTCACTAAAGGGTACACAAACAGGGGCAAACCAGGAAGTCAAGAGTGAGCGTTATTTATCACCAAGCTACTGCACTTTGGTTTTGTACTCAGTGTGTGTTTAAAGCTGCTACAGTCAAAGGGTTATGTAATGAATTGTATTGTTTCTGACCTCTGTTCCAGGTAAGGGTGTAGCCCTGTAGGAATATGTATGTGTGTACTTATTTGCATAGATCGACCAGTTTAGCTGTCTGCTTGGATTGTAATGGAAGCTGGGATCCATTATACACTCGCAGCTAGATCAAGGTATCAACAGACAATTTCTGTCAGCATTTTATTTGTGCAAGAAGCGAACACAGCCTACATTTTTTAACCATTGAGTCTCCAATACCAAGAGGTTTCCATAATGGCTGGTAGGATCATATCTGCAGTCTGGAAGGCTGTGCAGCTGATTTTACACACCTGTGATTGGCTTTCATAATTTCAGGTAGAAAACAGTTTGACAGAGGGTGCAGCTCTTGCAACCTATTGTTTATGTTTTTCAAATAGCCACGGTTGTAAAAAACTGTTCAAGGGTTTTAACCACAGATTTTTTCTTCTGTGTTCATCTGCTTTATTTATGTTGCTATACTTATCAAAGCTACTGACCAACTGCTCAAACAATCCATCACACTGAATTGTCACCACAGCTACATTGACCTACCTATAGACACTTAAGCGTCACAAATATAGAACTTGGTTTAGCTCGCACTCGGGGTGACATCACCCACTGGCTAGTCTTTCAACATGTAGACGGACAATGTTTCCATCCATCACTCAAAAGAGATTTTTTTTCAATCCGTTGATGTTTGTCAACAGCTGCCCCAAGTAATGCATGTCATGCTCTGTATCGGAAACTATAATGGTTTTCATGTGAGAATGTGCATCTTTGTCCCAATTACAATGAATCTCCAGATAAAACTGTCAAGATTAAGACAGATAACGTCTTGGAAAAGGGCTGTTTTCCGGCCCTCTAATAATGTTTTTCAGAGCACAGTTCAGGGGTCTTTTTGTTTTTTAATCTTTACAGCACACTACCAGTGTGTTTGTCTAATCAAGTTAATAGAAATGTATACTTCTTCAATCTCTAGCTCTGAAAAGCCTTTGCATATTTGAAAGGTATTTATAGTGTTTTTAGAATCCCTCTGGCCTCTGCTTAAGGGTCAGTAGATTTAGGTCAAAATCGGATATGGTTTTTGAGTGAGTTTGAGAATCACCCCCTGTACCAGCACCTAGAAATGATGAGTCTTGTTTCTTACAAGTTTGCATAAAAAACCTTAAAACCCTTTTTACTTTTATCACACAGCCCCAAATGCTTCTTTTTCTCATTAAAGCTTTGTTGCATATTCAAGGTTTCCAATATTGTCCTGTATAAATACAATTCCAAATCTCCTTTGGGATTTTTTAAGCCTTGCCTGCACAACAGAATTTGCAAATCAATATTTCCTGCAAAAAACATACATACATACAAGGTATCAAGCCTTCAACAAAAGTCCACATTCTAATAGAAAAGTTTCTCAAACACCACCCAAACACAAAACCTAGCAATATACAAAACGTATTGATGATGGCTTCAGTACATTTTTACTGAGCATATAAACATAAAGCTGTGAGGCGCAAGTCACACAAGATTGCATTAAACAATATATGTTACACATTATAGGGTTTCTGTACTGTACAATATAGCAATTATGTGGAACTGTCTGACTGCCTGTCTGCATTGCAACAGGTCAAAGTACTGAAAAGTCAAGTAGGAGGACATGCCCAACACACAGACTAAACATAAACCTAAATGTATTCTTCTATTCTGCAAAGAGTGGGAAATCCAGTGTGAGTGCGTAGGCAAGGCTGGTGAATCACTGCTGTGTGGCAAAGACAACAGAGAGAAAAAGCAAATAGACAACCAGAGACTGTGGAGAAGGCCAAACAGGGCCTCTCTCCACAGCATATAGGAATATCATATTGAAGTAGAGTTAATGGTAAACAAATATCAACAGTAATATGGAGAATGATCTTAGAGTCTTACCTGCCCAGCTGTATTTTCAATGACTTGCACCAGTGGGGTCCTTGTTGACATTTTTTGAAGACTTGAAGTTGCCAAAAAGGGGGAAGGAAACAATGAAACAAAAACGATTCTTCAGTGTCTATTGTACATTTAAGATCTGTCTAGCTGAGGGCAGAGGAAAATTTCCAGCAGAAGTCCAGCGCTAGCCAGCTAGCAGCACGACAGATAGCCCGTGAATCAACAAGTTGAAACCCACATCAGTGGCTAGCCGAGTTAGCCAGCTAGCTGAACCCAACTAGCAGCAACCGCACGTCCCATGTTTGTCAACAAGCACAAAACAGGAAAAAGCTAAATGTCTTCTTCAGCTTCGGTCTTGTTGTGAATGCATTCAGTTTCCAGTTAGCAGTGCCAATTGTGACCAGGGAGCTACCAACCTAATGACGTTTTGGCCGGCTAGCTACTTGTGCTAGCACGAAGAAAAGTTGGTTGTATTGGACGAGACAAGGTTCAATTAGGTGGCTAGCATGCTAACCTGTAAGGTTGCTAACTAACGTCCGAGGAAGCGTCAACTGTCGCCCAAATCTACAACAAACGTTTATCCAGAGTCGGTTTCATAACACAGTGTCGACGCTTCTTTTTTTCTTTTTTTGTGGCAGGGATGTTTCCTTTCAGGTTTGAAGCCAGGTCCTGGTTCTGCAAACTTTCAGGCCAAAGTTATTCCCGGCGAGGGCTCGACCTTCCTAACTCCCACAAAACTATTCAAAATGTTCCCAGCGAGATATCCAGGGTAAGGGTATCCAAAAAATAAAAGCAGCACCATGTAAACTGGTCACATGGCAGGTGAAAAACACGAATTAATCTGTTGCACTAGCTTACAGGCTGGCCAAAATTAGCCCATGTAGCGAATTGAGTGTTTCTTTCGAAGTAAAGTTAGCTAGTTAGCTGCTCCTCCTGCGGCCGCGGCGGTGCTGCTGACTGCCACAGAGCAGCCCACAAAACTCTAAATCCACGGAAATCACCGGCGCTCTTCCTTGTGTTGCGTGTTTGGAATAAGGTCGCTCAACAGTGCTGCACTGCAGTGTGGCGATTTACCAGCTCGTCCTGTCGTTACACCGACTGCTGTTATTCCCAAGACCCGCCGACTCAAAAAGGGATCATCAGGTTGTAAAATCCATTATTGGTATACTGGGGTTTTCTCGTTAGGAGGTGCGTGTCACGGGCGACAGGGGGAGAGAGGCGAGGAGCTGCGCCCGATTGCAGTCTATGCGCACGATCCTGCCCTGATACCGGAACAAGCTCGCGGCAACATGGCTGCTTGCACCACGAAACGATTAGAGAGGGAGGGGGTTCGTACTGCACTCGGCTCCAATCGGCTTCTTCCGAGTCTTTACTGTTGACTTAGTTTATTAAATGGCAGGTGCAGCAGGATATTCTTTGTAAAACTTAAGTTTGAAAAGCAAAATCTATTTGAGATGTACATATGACATTGTTATGGGGTCCCCAGATGTCTGCTTTGAATGCTTCAGAAGCAATCACAGCTGAGGCAAAGATGCATTTCAACCTGATTTCAACAGTTTTTTTTAGGTGCAAGATTTCCAATTGAACAGAATAAACCTCCATTAATGGCATCTTGTCTAAGATAGTTATAGAAATTAAATGTTTATTTTTTGTATTGTCAATTGTATGTTATTTATTATGTGTTGTGTTTTTTTCTTGAGTCTATAGGCCAATACAGTAATGATTGGTTGATAGAACCCCAGGGTCCCCAACAATAATCCACTCTTTTGACAGTTGCTTCTGGTCATTTGTGAAAATGTGTACAAATTCAATTCAATCTAAGTCTCGCTTTATTAATTAATCCTGTTGCCCTAATTTGTAAAGGGGCTCTATGTCCAAATCTAGTTCAAAATGTTAACCCTGGTGCCGTCAAACAAATGAATGTGTCAATATTCATTGAAAGAATAGACTGAGGTCACATTTTAAAGACCTCATATCTCTTATTTTTGCTCTGCTGTTGCCCTTGGTGTCGAATATGTGTCTTCTTCGCACAGCTGTAGTAATGAGATTTTTGTAAAAATGTGTCCATAAATGTGACGTGAGATGCTGACAGCTGGCACAGACATTTTTCAAGTTACTTAGCAACAGCCATGGACTGACGAAGAAATATGGCTTCCATTAGAAGTGGTGATGTCAGAACTCTGTCAATCAGGAGGTCCGCAGAGACTAGTCACCAGTGTTCACCATCTGCACAATGCAAGGATGTTATGGAGAAATAAAATGTAAAAATCAGGAAATCAAGGGGTATGAGAGGCTTGACTGGGAGAGCGTCCAACTGGCAGGATTTCCCAGTGAATCGAGGGAAAAATCACATCCCTGATGATGGAAGGAGTGCAAACGCAGGGGTACACGAACACTGTTATCGGAGACAAACAACTCAGTTTTCAGTGCATTGAACAGTATTCATATAATAATTAATATCCTGTACCAGAGGGAATCACTGGGCCTTTCTTGTGACTTATCAATCATTAAACACTCACACACTAATCCAACTGACTTGGCAGAATATGTCCTTTTTTTCTTTTTCAGTGTTGGAGCATATCCAGTTTGACGGTCGATCACAAGAGACCGTATTTAATTTTTTAAGATATTTTTGTACAGGTTTTTCACGAGCTGTATGAATCTAGTTTTAATTAGTAATACTAAACCAAACCGTCACAAAGCTCACCGACCTAATGTTGTTTTATTCAGCAAAAAATGTAAAAAAATAATCCACCTTTAAGCAATCAGATCAAACCCTACATTCATACTTTATTCCTTCCATCTTCTTTTTTTCTGCCTTATATTTTATTTATTTACTACTAATGTCAATTTGTTATGGCTGCGATGTTTACATTTAACATGCTGTCCCTTGTTGTTATCTGTATCCTTTTATGTTCTGTAAATCCATAGCATCTGTTGTTCCCTTTGTATTAGTTAATTTGTCTAAATGATCTGCCTGTGTTTGCAGGAATTGTTGAAAAAAAGGGTAAAAAAGGGAAAAGGCTCAAGGTTGTTGATTGTGAAAATGTGCGGAAGTGTCGCCACCTACAGGATGCCTGTATATATTACAGAACACTATCTATTGAAATAAATAAACAGATCCCACAGCCTATCGTTGAGAGACTACTTCCTGCTGTGTGTCTCGTAAATATTTGGATGAAAATGCATTTTTTGGCTGCCATACTTCTTCTGTGGAGGAAAAATGCCGCACTGAGTGGGAGGTTGAACTGGAAACCGCTAATTGCATCTGATATGAGAGTATTTGTTAGTCTCATTGGACGAACATTACAAGACATAGCATGCTTTTTATCTCCAGTCTCCTACCTCAGGCTGCCAACTGTATCCTGCCAGATTGAGGCTGTAATGTTATTTTTTATATGTGGCCAATCATTCCTCCATCCTGTACAGCAGACTGTTGATGCATCACTAGCAGGCTGTCTCTGCAGCCTTTTTGCATTTCAACATGAATCTAGCTCACTCTGTGTTAATAGTATTGCCTTACAGTGCAGCATTGACTTGACTATGGAAGAGGAGACAATCAAGAGAAGTACAAAAAGAGTACAAACACACATAAAATGAATGAGTGTGCAAACTCTACGGATCACCCTTCTCCTACTTTGTTCCTGGCCTAGATTGAAATCCTTTCTAAACCCAGCAATTTAGCAGGTGCTGAGTCACAGCAGCGTGGGCTGAATTACAGAACAAGACCAAAAATAGGCTGAATCTGTATAGACGGCTACAATCACCTTGAGAGCAAGAGTTAGTCATATCACAAAATAAATCCTTATAGAAATATATAAAAATATATGAATCTAAGCACATTATCTTTGCTGCTGCAGTGAATATTGTGTATATGTGCATGCTGCAAATATGGCTACTTATTTTATTTTTTTGAACATTTTATGTATAAATGGTTTTGCATTTTGTCATTTCTTGTGTGAAAGCTGCTATACTAAAAGTGTATTAACCTTACCAGCCACATTCATGACACCATTATCAGCCTTTCTTCAGAATTGAAGATAATCCTTCTTGAGCTCCATTTACCTTTTATTCAAATGTCTCCATTTAGCTGTGGCTCTTTGAAGAGAGCATCAGAGGGTGACATTAGCTCATGTTAGTGCTGGTTACCGGGCCAACAGGGATGTTATTAATGTGTTGTTCTGTTTTAAGTCTCAAACCTAGTGGGTCAATTATTCTGCAAATGGAAAAGCGTGTTCAAGCTGTGTTCACATGTGGCCTACTATCAGATGCAACTCAAATTCAAAATGAAGATAGTGAATAAAATAGAGTTAAGAAAATGAAATGTTTATTAAGTATTTTACAGAATAATAGCTGCAACATGAGATTTTGGAAATGACAATACTGTGATTTTGAGTTTAACAAATTCAAAATCCAAATATATAGTCCCTGTTATTCATTTGTAAAGAAAAAACAATAAAGTTGAATGTATCAGAAATACAAAATATACATTTTACCTGAGGAAAAAAACTTTAAACTATGTACATACAAAAATAGAATCATCTGAACAGTTTCAAACAGAGATCATTGTTGTTATTATTTTTGAATCAACAGAGACTGAGAGATAACTTTTCTTTGATGTTTGTTTAGGAGTATTTTAAAATGTGATTGCTACATCTGAATTCTACAAATGTCCAAACTGTACCATATTCAATCCCAACATTTTAAAAACCCGTTAAAAACATAACGGGAAGAAGAGGGCTCACACAACCAAAGGAAATTAAGACACTCTGAAGGAATATAAATAATAAAGGATGTGTGGAGGTGTACAAATAGCTGCAGTCAGGGAGTGAGGATCACCTCTGACTCACGCTCTTCAAACAGCAGCGAGCAGATCCTCCACGGCGACCGTCGTCAGGTCGGAGTAGAAGTTTCTCTCGTTGTCTCCGCCTCCGAACACCAGCAGGTTTCTGCCGATGGAGCCCGCGTCCATATCCACGTCTCCATCCTCCTTGAAGAGAGCGTCTGTCTCCATGGTGACGATGGAGTGTCCCGCCCTGGGGAGGGACAGCTGAGGGAGCGTCACCTTCGTCCAGCTGTTGGTGTCTGACAAAAATCAAACAAAGAGACAAATAAATACATAAAAAAAGGAAAACATACACGTAAGCCTTGTTTCATTATTCATGAAGTTAACTTAATTATTTGCTTTTCAGTCCATTGGGCCACTTCCTCTTTAAATTAAGTCACTTGTTTTTTTCTTTTAAAAAAACATTGCCTGGTTCATTTATTTTGTTCTTATTTTTGAGTTGCCTCTCACCGATATCGAAGACAAAGGCGTCAGTGAGAGCGTTGTTCCCGTTGTAGCCTCCGTGGATCAGGAACTTTGTGTCCGAGAGCACTGCACTGCCATGCCAGCTGGAACACACACAGAGAGGTTATATTACATCGAAAATATATGAAAATAAGACTTAACATATGTGCTTTTGATACATCTTCCCCCCCAACTGTGTGTGTTTTGCTGTACCTTCGTGGAGAGGGGGCTTTCCCAGATGTTTTCACAGCAGAGAACTCCATCAGACCTAAGCAAAACAAAAATATAATTGTTATTTTTATCATTAGGCATTTAGCGTAGCTTCATCAGAAAAACCACAGACCTCAGAGATTTAAAGGCTTGATAATACCGGGAAAACTTTTATTTTAAAACTCAATATACAATGTCTATTCTTGGGAAAACCCAGTAATTCCATCAGTCTATCAGTGGATTCAACTCTCTCAATGTCCTGCATTAGAGACATTAACCTTGGCTATCAGAGGAAGGTCTGATGCCTTTTATAAAAATGGAAGAAAATACTTTTTGGAAAATGACTACTGTTAATTGGGATTCGTTTATGTTTCACTGGTATTATTATTGTATTTTATAGTTTTCTAAACAGTTCCTATGTTAAGTGTATTATTGCTCTTTTTATTTGATTTATTTTTGGGTAGCTGAGTAAGATTAAGAAACCAGAGAGATGGAGTTGGGGGGATACATTTGTCTTGAAAAAAAAAATATATAATTATAAAAAGGTCAAAATAAATGAACCAGGCAATGTTTTTATACCTCATCCAGATCATTGTGTCTTGTTTGTGCCTACAAATAAATGCAAGGCTTTTGCATACATTTCTAATAATACCCAGCTGTGCGGCTTACCGAGGTCCAGCATGTACATGTCATTGTAGCAGACAGGGGTGTCCCATCCTCCAAACACATAGATCTTCATCTGCTGCATCACACATGCAGAATGGCTGGAAGAACAACAAGGAACGAGGATGAGACGGGGAGAAAGGGATGTTGGAAAAAAGCATCAGCAGATGTAATGGATCGAACCATCTTACCCTGAGCGGGGGGAGGGCTTGTTACCGGTCACAATAGGCTGATACCAGATGGAGAGGTTGGGATCGAAGATGTAGAGCGAGTCGCTGCAACCGTCAGGCTCTGGGTTCGGACACGGGAAAACTCCGCCGAGCACAAACAGCTCGCCCCGAAACATGCTGCAGCTGTGGTAGGCCAGAGGAGGAACCTTCCCCTGAGCCTGAGGAGAGAGGAAGACTTCAAGAAACAGGACAGGCAGCAAAAAAAGGCAATATGGAGTTCAAACTAGCAACACACACCTCCACCATGGTCCACTTCCAGCTCCGTGTGTCCAGGATGTGGACGTCGTTGAACCATTTCTTGTTCTTGGAGCCTCCGAAAACAAAGATCCGCCTGGAGTCCGGGTCGTAGACGGCGGTGTGGCCGATCCTGGTCTCGGGGGTGGGACCCTCTGCCAGAGTCTCCGCTGCCACCCAGGACATGTCCTCTGTTTGGCAGAGACAAGAACTCTTAGACATTAATCCACGGGAAATTAGACCCCTGCCAGATCTAAAACAGCTTTAAGGATATCTGTAGCCGTGAATGGTCCACAGACCTGTGCAGAGCTTCCACATGGGGTCCTTGCAGAACTGCATCCTGGCTCCCTGTCCTCCAATCAGAATCGCTGTCTGAGCGTCTATAGGACACAGAGTCTGACCCCAGCGGCCTGACGGGCTGACCAATGGGGCTGTAGGAAAACCAAAGATCAGGATAGATATAATATGTTAACACAGGACATCAAAGTTCAAACATTAAAAGGGACAAGAGACCTCAGATGGAAAAGACCCCACCACATCTCTCTTTATCTATAAAATGTTATAGTTGTTTCCCCTCTTTTTTGTTGTATAATTGTGTGTCTCTTTGTTGAGGCTTTTCACACTTTGTCATTCTTGTTTTCCTTAAGGTTATTTTACACCTCTTTTTGGTAGGGTATGTGTTTCTTTGGGATATTTTAAAAACAGGTGAAAGCTACTTGGGCCAGTTCGATAAACCCTCCATGAAGCTAACCACTCTCCATGTTTTCAGTCTTATGCTAAGCTAAGCGTTTCCTGGTACAAGTTCCATATATGACGAACAGGTATAAGAAAAGGCATCGAGATGTCTTACTGTTGGAAAGAAGGAGAATATGTGTATTTTCCAACTGTAGCTGTAACGTTCAAATACCTAGATACATCACGGCCTGTCTAAGTTAAAGTTACAGAAAACCTTTGGTGGGTGGTGTGCACTAATGTACCAGGTATGGGACTGAAAGGTGAATAAACACAAGATGAAACACATCTGAAACGGTATGTAATGTGTATGCAAACTCACAGGGTTGTGTGGGAGTCTTGGCCTGCCTACTCTTCGTCCTGGCTGCACTCTGCGTTCTACCCACAATCCCCTGCGCCTCTCCTGCTCCATTAGCTGTGGAAAGTTAAAAGACATTTTATTAGAGGACACAGAGAACTCCTCCACACCAAGTGTCTTTAGCAATTATCATTACCAATAACACAAATGGATAAATAATGCTTTCTTTACAAAGACTAGAATATACAGAAACAGGCACTAAGACACCTTTTCAGTGCCATTTCTTCTGTAAAACTATTTAACGAAGAGATTAAGAATGATTTTTGACGGATTTGGTTCACAGCTACATGGGAAGTTTTGGATTTGACATCAGGACAATTAATGCAATATAATTACACTTCTCCTTGCACAACATGCGGTCTCTTTCACCTGTTCCCTTAATCTTTGTTGCATCTGCTCCACTGCTGAACAGCTTCTGGGCCCTTTTAGATTGACCTCTGGCCTTTCTCAAAGGAGTGGTCTTCTCCACGCCGCCATTGGGACAAATGTTCTCCAGCTCCCCTGTCGCGGTCGTCTTATTTTCATCACAGTCTTCCTCTGACTCTCTGTCTCTCTTCTTGCCCTTGATCTCCCGGGCTGCGAGGGGAGCCACGATGCCCTGAGAGGGTCAACACTTGGTGTCATTTATCGTTTCAAATGCATACATTGTTTGAAATATGTGGGTTAGATTAAAAAAAAAGAGGCTGATATTAGCATCAAAAGACCAGATTGCAATGCAACACAGACATGTTTAGCTTTGAAGGGGACATGATGATTTTTATGAAGTCCCAATCTGCACTGGTTTCAGGTCACAACAGAAACACCCACTGACCGTACAAACTACTTGCTGAGAGGCATTGTGTTAAATGTAGAAAAGAAACCTAAAGTTATTAAACATTAACAAATGTTATATTGACAAGTGTTAAGAAACATTTATTATATGTTTTAAATATGACAGCCGCATCTGGATATAAGATGTTACTGTCTGAATACGTTTCTGATGGTTGTATTGGTAAATATTGCATATAATAATAATGGTATATAATTCATTACCTTTGGTGTGTATTCCTTCACAGACATGATCTCTGGCTTGGACCAATCTGCTTTTACCTGAGGGGGGAACAAAGGATGCTTATACTTGATAAGTCAAGTAACAAACGAATAAATAATTTGTTCAGCATCCGAGAGACTCCTCTTTGCTTTGTGATGGACATGATAAAAAGGCAGTTTTTGTCTGTATGCAATTTAGTCCTGAATCTTAGGGTTTATACCACATTCTATATATGGTTACAATACATACCAGGTTTCCTCCTTCCAGAGTGACATCCAATGTAACACTGTCCGTCCAGGTCTCCTCCTCCCACTGCTCCCATGACAGACACCTGCAAGATGTAAATCAATAAATCAGATCATTTCAATTCAGATTGGAAATCACTGGAGGACAGCAGATGCAAGGGACAACCAGACACATTTACTTAAAAAAGTTATTGGTCAGATTGTAATTAAAAGGGACATGGTCAGAGTCACCCTACTTGTTATACGGGGTCAGTTTCCCGATAGTGATGGGGAAGCGGTGAGCGTCGTTGAGCTCGGCGTTGACGCAGACACGCTGCCCCCACGGCCCGCTGCTGAACAGCACCACCTGGCGGACACTTGGTGGAACTCCAACACACACCCTGCACGACCCTTCAGGGCTATCACCGCGAAAAAGATATAAAGTCATTATTGAATTTGGGTTGTTTTGCTTCGATATGGGGCGTTATTATCAGCATGAAGCTATCAGTATTATTCTCTTTTTACACAGTTTTACTAAAATGCAACATATAAAAAGGTTTATGACGTTTATATAACATTATTTAACAACTATAGAGGTGCTGTTCAAACCGTTCAAACACATTGAAGCTAACATACACAATGTTCTAAAGACAGCAACAAGCTAAAGATGTTAACACTAATGTTATTAAAATCATTTCGTTACCTCAACAGCCTCTGAGGGGGACCGTTTACTCCGAAAACCGCATATATTCCGAAGTCTTCCATCTTTGTTCTGTCGTCCAGCAAAGACGTTTAATGTCAGAGCTCTTATTGCTATGCTTCTTTATTTTTGCACAAGTTTAAGAAACAAAACAAGGATATGTCCGTACCTTCCTCTGTACGGCATCTCCCGCCACTGATGTGTGTAAAGTATCTAAACTCCGCGCGAGTTCTCAGTAAACAATTGGGAGCGCTTGTTTTATTGCTGACTGTGTCAGTCGGGTGAAGTCTGCGTTGTTGAGCACTCAGCAGATCTAAAAACCCGCCTATGCGGTGCACGCTGATACTACAATCGAGCATACTTTAGGTTGACACGCTGCCAGACGTCACGAAAAGCTGCGTTCAAGAGCACTTGTCCCTCAACAGCTTACGTTGCATGGTTTGCACTACTTTTAATTATTCTTTCATCATATTTAATTCCGTTTCTCTTGTTGTTTTTTTGGAAAACTTAAACTTATTCAACAATGAATGGCAGTTTGTATGAATTGTTTTAAAATGTGGGTGTATTTATCAGAGTTGTCTTTTTGTTCAATCCTTTTCTTGCAGATGTGCAATGTTGTTAGATGTTTCATTGAACAAACTTCACATTTCAGTCTTTTCTGACAGTCTTTGCTTAGATCTCCTTTCGTTAGTCAGCCAAAGCATATTCCTTGTGCTTTTAAGCAATCAATCTTTTCATTGTGAGATTTTTTGTTCATCTTACATGTTTCAGAGGTGTGTTCTCCTGCACAAAATACACAGCGCTTCTGAACAGTAATGCCTTTATGGTCTGATTTTATGTTTTGGAAAGGTTTTTGCTCTTCATTGACTCCTGGGCTTGTCACAGTAACAAAACGACTTCCCTTATAACCATGAGCAGGCTTATTGCTGGGTGATTTGTACACTTTAATATCCCTTTTTGGCATGACATCCTGTATGTCTCCAAACATGGGGTCTGATCACAATGCGTGCATGCTTTTCAATGAAGTCGACCAATATTGGAAACTTTGCTCTTGTCTTATTGTGTTCATAATATGCATATGCAGTTGTTCTCCACTTTTCCCTAAGTTTAAATGGGAGTTTCATGATCACATTTCTTATGTTTGATGTGCTATTCATTTCATCCAAAAACTCAACATCTTCCATTGTGTTGCAACATCCACGAAGAAAGATAGCATAAGAATGCAGTGCTTTTCTACCTTCACTCTTGATGGCATTCCAGTTCAACATTTTGTCCAAACAAGCTGCTGCGATTAAGAGTTGATGTCCATAGTTCTCTTAGAGCAGTCTTTTGGCTTCCAAGAAGCCCTTTTTAGAATCCATGTATTGGCAACTTTTGACCAAGTCTTTAGCCTGGCCTTCTGTATACTACTCTAGAGAGAACAGCCTGTCTTTGTAATTGTCAGTTTTATCTTCTATTGTATGTTAGAGCCAGTATTTTGATTTGATAAGAAAGGCCACCTAATTGTGACGTCTGTAGTCAACGCACTATAAAGGACTACAATTCCCACGGCGCCTGTGCTAAAGCCACTGTGATGGGCAACCTGTTGAGAGACGCCGTCGAGGAACAGTTTTTAACAATGTCGTGGCTTCCTTCCTTGTTTTTCCATCAAGCCACTAGACGCCTTAAACAGAGAGTTCTAACTCGTTTCTTTCCTTTAAATTACTCACAGTTTGAAGTGTTGCTTGGCCTCCGATGGTTTAGAAGATGTGTTTGCTAAAAATAAAATAACAAACTTTTGCACATGCTACAAAAAATAAAATAGGCAATTTACAATATTCAAAAGAAATAGGCAAAACTCAAATAAAACAACAAACAACTTAGGTATTCTTTTCTTTCTTGATAATGCTTATAACTTCATAACTTAAAGGGGTACGTGTTACGGTACGATACGAGTATGGGGTTAAAAAACTGTTCTCGACGGTGTCTCTCAACAGGTTGCCCATCACAGTGGGCTTTAGCAAGGCTCCGTGGGAATTGTAGTTTTTATAGTGGTTGACTTACAGATCACAATAGGTGGCCTTTCTTATAAAATCAAAATTACTGGCTCTAACCACTATTCCCGCATCCTTTGAGAAACTCTATGCACATTCGTTTCACCGAAATAAGTAAACGACTGTTTTGAGTGAGTTAAGGCATTAGTTGCTTCATTAAAGGTGTTAGAATGAATAAGTGTTCTCCAAGTGCCTTTGTCCGCTTTAAGGTATTATTAAGGTAGGGTTTAATGTTGCTCTCAAAGTGCACCAGATGATGCTTTAACTTTCAATATTTAAAAAAAAATAATTCCCGGAGGAGCATGACCCCGGACCCCCCTTGACGAGCGACGACCCCCTAAAGGATGTTTCGGTCCACCCTCCCACTTGTAAAAAATAGCACTTTACCCCTGCACCCCCGCAACCCCCAACAACTCCTGGGCTAAGCCCCGGATCTCTTACAATCCTAAATCCGCCCACTGGTCAGGGACCCTGTAGGCCCTCTGGGAGGGCCTAAGATATTCTAACCAAATAATATTTTAAACATTAAAAAAAAACATTTTCTTTCAATATTTAAAATATATTTTTAATTACGTTTTACCTAAATAACTTTGATGTTAATTGTATTTAAAAATCCATCCATCCACTCTCTCCGCTTATCCTTTTTTTTTGTGTCGTTTGGTCGCGGAGGTAGCAGTTCCAGCAGAGAGCCCCAAACTTTCTTTTCCTGGCACATCAACCAGCTCTGACTGGGGGATCCCAAGGCGCTCCCAGACAGAGAAGAATATAATCCCTCATCTGGTCTAGGTCTACCCCTTGGTCTCTTCCCAGCTGGACGTGCCTGAACACCTCCCTAGGGAGGCGCCCAGGTGGCATCCTACGTGTAGGTGCCCGAACCACCTCAGACTGGCTCATTTCGACTGCCTCCGAAGGAGGGGAGCGGTTCAACTCCGAGGTCCCTCCCGGGCGGCGGGAGAGGCGCGGCGGGCGACACCTTCTACGTTATCCCTCCTTGTTTGTTTTGTTTTAATGGGATTGTAACATTTGTCTGTGTGTGAAAACCTCATCTCATCGTTTGTTTTGTGTTTGGTACTGCTGTCTGTTTTATTCTGTTTCTTTCGGGTTTTTTTTATGACCTATCCTTTTTTCATGGACCATTTTTTGTGTGTTAGGGTTGTGTTAACTGAATTTTTATGGCTCTTTACTGTTTTTTTTTTGGTTCTCTTCTTTTGTAGATTGTAAGGTGTTGCTTCTGGGCTGTTCCCTTTTTTTCATTTCTGTTTTTTGCTGTATTATAAGGAGACTGCTCTGGTTGTATGTGCCGCTCCCCTGCTCCGATTCTCCGACCCATCTCACGGCGTTCCATTTGTTCCTCACTCGGAGAACAAGACCCCGGAGATACCTTGAACTCCTTCACTTGGGGTAAGGACTTCATTCCCTACTTGGAGGTGGACAGTCCATCGGTTTCCTGCTGAGAACCATGGCCCAGATTTGGGAGGTGCTGATCCTCATCCCAGCCGCTTCCACACTCGGCGTTGCGAACCGATCCAGTGAGTGCTGAAGGTCGCAGACCGATGAAGCCATCAGAACCACATCAATCTGCAAAAAGCAGTGGTGCAATCCTTAGTCCACCGAACTGCAGACCCTCCCACCACTACCCTCGAAATCCGATCCATGTATATTACAAACAGGATTGGTTGACAAGCGCAGCCCTGGCGGAGGCCAACCCTCACCGGAAATGCTAGGGACATGCTTCGGCGGTTTTTGGACACAATAACATG
>NW_011340285.1:20750-24979 GCF_000735185.1 Notothenia coriiceps | reverse complement strand
TACAAATCGTACAAGTACCCTTTAAGTTGTGAAGTTATAAGCATTATCAAGAAAGAAAGAATACCTAAGTTGTTTGTTTTATTTGAGTTTTGCCTATTTCTTTTGAATATTGTAAAGGCCTATTTTCTTTGTTTCATGTGCAAAAGTTTGTTATTTTATTTTGAGCAAACACATCGCAACATCTTCTAAACCATCGGAGGCCAAGCAGCACTTCAAACTGTGAGTACTTTAAGGAAAGAAACGAGTTAGAACTGTCTGTTTAAGGCATCTAGTGGCTTGATGGAAATACAAGGAAGGAAGCCACGACATTGTTAAAAACTCGTGACGGACAAATCCGTGTGGAATTAAATGGTTGCCACCATATCATTATAATGAATGAAATACTCCATTAAATGAACGGATACGAGCGGATGTGAATCGTGAGTTTACAAATCACGGACTTCATAGTGAACAAGGAAGGACCGCACTGACTTTCTGGATTGTGACAACGTGGATTTCTGTGGAAAAAAGCTTGTGCCGCATGTTGTGGATGTTGCAATACAGTACAGTCTAAATGCTGGAAGTGGAATAAATTTGCTTATGAATAAAGTGTGGAGCGTAACTCAAGGAGCGCATCTTGAAAAGCACTTTAATAAGTTTGTCTATCTGGCTCACTGCCGCGGATCCAAGCCGCACACTAACAAAGCGCAACATTAAAATAAGGACAGCTGTTTACAAGTGGATGTTTAATGACAATAAAGCATAACAATGGCTGAAAAGGAAAATGTGGAAACGGATGAAAGTCCTATGGACCCAAACGGGAATGAACGGGAAGTGCCCATGGAAAATGCTGACGTGAGACCAAACAGAACAATGAGACCTACAGAAAAGGCTTTGGAAGATAAGCTGGCGCAGTTCATTAAANTAGCTCCAATAGCTCCAGCCCCCACCCTCCCTGTGAGCACAGTGTGCTCTGATTGGTTGGGACGTTGTGAATCGCGCTGAGCTCCGTGGAGGTGTGGTTTCCTTGTTTAGCGATACACAGCCAAACACAGCCAAACTCACCCTGAGCACACACAAAGTCACAGCCGAAGTAAAAACAATAAGTGTGGCTTGATATTGAGTAAGAAAAAGGTTGATAAACGCTGTGAGAATGGGTCTGCAGAGAGAATGGGTCTGCAGAGAGAATTTTGCTGCGATCCCAACTGTCTGTTATCAGCCTGCAGCCAGGGAGGAGAGATCAGCAGAGCTGCATGCACTGAGTGTGTGTGTGAGGAAGTCCGTGGATTGGTCAATTTGGACCAATCAGTGGGGGCTTAACGTAACGGCTCCACGGATTTGGTTCCGGGTAACGCATGACATCATGAGTTACCCGGAAGAATCAATGGACAGTGACGTATCTCCAACAAGGCGTTTTGGGGAGGTATTTTCTGTGTTAGAGTTTTACTCGCTACAGGGTGTACTTTGAGGGTTTTGACTCTGCAGACCGTTTACATGCATAAAAACCTTCATAACACACAAGGGGACGGGTAATAACCGGAAAAGCATGACATGGGACCTTTAAATATTATAGATAACCGGCCAAACATGGACAACCTTACACCAATCTTCAATGATTATTTTCCTACTTGCTAAACATTACGAACCTTCATCTCAAGATGACCCTTGGATAACTTTATATCACATAATTTGAAAATAATCTGAGGCTTTTCTCTCAGTGTTAAGTGCAGACTTCACAATATTTGAAGTAAGATTATAACAAATCATACATGATCTCAGCTTTGGCTCAGGAAGAAAAGCATGTTGTACATTAATCAGAAGACCCGTGGTCAAATGTTTTGCTTCTCTTATCCGCAAGTCAAAGAGGTCTTTACAAATTTTGAAGATGAAATCGCTAATGATGGCAAAACCATCGGTGTGTGTGTTTGAGCAATAGCTTTGGATAATGATCTGTTTGGCACTCTGTAGATTCAAGATTCAAAGGGTTAATTATCATATAGTGTGTGGCCACTATGAGTGTTTAAATGTATGTGTAAATGGGTAAATGTTGAAACCTAATGTAAAAGTGCGTTGAATAGTTAAAGACTGTAACGCTGGTATTCATTTATATATGTAAGTTAATTTACTGATACAATCACTTACTGACAAAGAAACTCCAATTCAAGATAAAAAAGAATCAGGGTCTACTGTGGCCCTCTATTTATTATGAACCTGCCAGTGGTTGACTGTTACTATGAATAGTACTTAAATACAAGTAATACTCTGAATGGGTTTTTAAACAAACTGTTAAAAAGCCATCTTGAATATTCTGGAAAATCAAGTGTCACAAAGCTGAAAACGTGGCGTACGATTCGGTATGTATTACCCAGTAGATGGTTAGATACATATTCTTCTCAACAAGATCCTGATCTGGATCTGACAGTTGTGTTCTCAAATGGGCAATAGCCTACAGCAAACTAATAGTTTAATGCATTCCCAGAGCAAGTACTGACTTCACAATCGTAGGCAAAATTCCTTTTCAGGGGGTGGTGAAGCCTGCCAAAGTTGCTTATGCGGCTTTCACACCAGCGCTTTTCCCGTTCTAGCGCCGTGCTAGAGCTTTTTTGGTTCAGCTCCGGTTTCCCTTTTCTGCTCCCGTTTTGTTCACACCGCCCAGAGCCCGACTGGTGCTGCCGCTGCTGCGTCATGACGTCACTGTTTACATCGCTGATTTGCTCCCCAACGGCGTTACAACAACAACAACAACAACAACAACGGGGGACTGCGTCGGGTCGATGATCGTGTTGCTTTTAATCATAGGAGATAATGATCAGCAGCTCTATCTGTAGACCCGGCTTGGGAACCAACATGGCAAGCATTGGGTCGCTAGTTCAAATCCCATGGACCAAGTGCAGAGAGTGGGTTGGTGCTCTAAGAAAGCGGTTCTCAACCTGTGGGCCGCGGCCCCCTAGTGGTCCGTGAAGGCATTGCAAGTGGGCCGCCAAATATATTTATACATATATATATTTAACTATAATATATGGGAGATGACATTCCCATCTCAGACAAAAACTAAACTAAAACAGAAGAAATAAAGATAAGTCAGTATGATCACTTCAACATTTCACAAACAAAAATAGGTTCACAACCAAATACCACCAAAAACACAACATGGCAAGCATATTTATTGTTTCTTTATTTATTTATTATTGCACTCTTCGTTAGAGCTCATTATTTCCCATTTCATGGCGTGTTGAGCCACCCTTTGATTTTTTGTGGCAATCATTTTTTCCAAAATAAATTGTATTTTTAATCTTTAAACTTTAAAATTAAGATTACTCCTTGATTGACTTTTAAAAATATGTATTTTAGCCAGAAGAATAGTTATTAACTGTATGCTGTCTTCAACTAAAAGCCCAAATAAAATATTAAAGGGTTAAATGTAAATTCAATATTTGTCGCCGAATAATTTGCAAAACATTATGTTTTGTGTGGAAACATTTTCATTATTAAGAATTGTTTTTATTTCAACCTCTTTTCCTTTCTCTTCTGTTAACTTCTGTTAGACAGCTATCATACTGAATAAATATGTACTGTGAATGTATGCAAAAATGTATGACATATGGCTGTCTAACAGAAGTTAAATTCATTTCTCACTTATTCTGACAATGTACTTAACCCCAAATAAAAGAACCCAATAAAAAGAGTTGTTAAATAATAGTGAAGTCACGTTGTAATAACAATAACTCATCTCTCTCTCGTTTTATTTTTGAGCTTTGCTTAAAGCCACTGTGTCAAGTGTCCATCTTGGGTTGCCGTCCGGACAGTATAACAGTAAAATAAGTCTCTCCTGTTCACCAAAACATACCCATCTGTTATGGAAAAAGAAAGTATTCCAAAAGTATTCTAAAAATCTGAATACTGTAGTGCCGAGAGATAGGGAGTCAGAGGTGGTGCAAGGAAGGTGCAAAAGGGTACTTTATTAGAGAGCAACTAAGGTCATGTTGTCCGGTTGCAGTCTGGGAAGAAGAGAGAGAAGCCAGGAGGGCACACAATATATATAGACCACCATAACATGTCCGTGTGGGAACAATACCCCCAACTGTAGTTCCATGTGTGAATTATGTAACTAATAGGTGGTCACCACACAAGCCCCCCCAGAATTCAAACATGGCAAAAAAAAATAAAAATCCTCGCGTCCGTGGAGGAAGCACCACAGGGGCCGAGGAAGGTGGGGTTGCAGGTGAGGGCCGGGCCATGGAACGGGCCAC
>NW_011340285.1:7783-16419 GCF_000735185.1 Notothenia coriiceps | reverse complement strand
GTTCTGACGTTTTCGGACAGGAACTCTGTATCACCTGAGTTTAGTATCAAAAAAAATAGTTAAACGATCTGAATGACTTTCGAGAGGAGTTGGAGGAGACGTTGTCAGTGTCCGTCACACGTTTTTATATGCATTTTGTTACCTTGTGAAAAAGGGGGTTTTTACGGAAACGTCAACGTAGGAGACACTTACCGTAAGTCCTCGTGTGGCTCTCCCCTGGTTCGAATCCACACCTTGTCACACGTCGTATGCTGTCACAAGTTCACACAGAATGAAGTAGAAAGGTTCGAGAGTCCACATTCGTGAGAACTTATGAAAGACTAGTCACCAACCGCGTTTGTCTTCCCTGAAATAGGAGTCCCAGTTAGGACGGGGTTGAAAGTCTTGTCGCGTCTTGTAAGAAGGTGTTATGAACTTCACCACGCCTCGCTTGACACAGATCTCAGCAATCACACTAGAACAGGTCAACTTCATTTTTTGTGACACAACGCCTTGTGGGCAACGACCGTAATAGGACTAGACAGAAGAGAACTCTCCGAGAGTAGTACCTTAGAGAAGGAAAAGGGAGTTGACCGCTGTCACCAAGGTACCGATTTAAGTCCACGTTGTAGGTAAACTCGTCGTAGTCACAACGGAGTCTGTCCTCACTGAGGTACGTAGAGATTCTCGGACATAGAGAATGAAATTTCAGAGACTATAACCGAAACTCAGAGGGATGACTAGCTGTGGGGTTTCTAGTTTTCCTGAGACATGAAGGATATATTGCAGGGGTGGTTACATAACGGTCTTATAAATTGGGGTCTTCGCTTCTATTCGGTTAGGGGTTATACTTGTCTTCTCTGTCGTGGTTTGTATCTTGATCCTATTGGGAGCTGACCACTCTGACGTAACAGTACCTCATACGATAGTTGGTTGGCCCGGAGTTGCACTGTAGTCCCATTCCACAGAAGGGGCGAGATGTCCAAATTGGGTTGTGTCGTGGGGCGCGCCTAGGGGACCCCACGCTTGATGGGTCGCCCGCATAGCCTCTCCCGCTACGTTGTCTCGTTCGGACAAAAGGAGAGATACATCTGGACCGCGTAGCATTGAAAGCCAGTTAGCTAGAAAGCTGGACTTCAAGGACTTAATCAGTGACTTTGCCTGTAAGAAGGCTAGGCGCTGGGCTCTTGGTGATTAAGGCTGAGCAAGGACTCAGATGCATGTTGAGAAAAAGACTAAGAACAGGTAATAGGCTCTGATTTGGCACCACCATAAGGCCTTTTCATTTCCATTTCCGTTGTATTCCACTTTAATACCTGCATATTTTGTAGTTGGTATGTATATTTAATTTAAAAATCTGCTGCTTATGTTATTTTTTGTGTTATAGCATTTTATAAATGATTTTGTTGGTGGTAATGTTCACTTTATTTTAATTTAAGAGGTCATGTATATTTAAGTTATATTTATTTGGATTTATGCATTCATGTTGAGAATGTTCCATTCATAAATGTTATTGTTAGGCATGTACACCATAAAAGATGACTATTGATATTTATTGTCAGGAATGTTAGTGTTATATCAAATAGTGAATTCTACTGCAGCAGAATGTTGCACGTCTGCACAGTGTTATATTTTAACAGCTCAGTGTCAGTAAATATTGTGCGGTTAGTATTGGACTACAAGATAGATGCAAGCCTGTACAGGTGGAGTTATTTAAAGCATAAATGAGTGGGTTGGGTTCTGGAGGTGTGGTTAGCAATTTTGCTTGGTTGGCGTGGCCTGGGCCTGGTGATGGGGGGGGCCCAATTTGATATCTTTTCACGGGGCCCAAAATCCCTGGCGGCACCCCTGTCCATCAGCAACAAGTGGACATGGAGAACTACATGAACTACATGTTGCTAAATCTAACGCGGGGCACACACAGAAGGGCAACCATGGCAACCATGCTCAGGGGTCTTCTTCGCTGTTTTTGGTGTATTTTTGTGGCCACTTATAGGCCCGGCATATGTACTACAGCGTTTCCAGTGGTCTCGGGTGAACGGACACGTTAAATGAGCCGAATGCGTGTGAACGGAATACTTTTTTGAAAACGAATTCGGTGCGTAAACGCAAACTTTCCAGTGTAAATGGGGTCTAAGACAAGCTAAATAGCCAGGACCTAGCAGTATCTTTGGTGATAACAGTCCAAAAGGCTATGTTGGGAGCAGCTTGTGAGACTGTGGCTCGTTGCTCTTTTGTCCAGTTGATGTGTTTTGTGCTACTGGGTGAGCAGCACGCTGAACAAGAGTCTATAGCTGAGCAGTGGCTCATGCAAAAATCTGAAAGAGATTCTGACAAGAGCCTGGACGAGAGTCTGAACCGGAATCTGAATGACAGTCTTCCTGAATGAGAGTCTGAATGGTTCTTAATGGTGTCAACGAGGAACTTTTTTCTAAGTGGTTTACTCAGTATTGTTTTAGAATAGAAACTCATGTTACGTAGGATTTGTTTTTAGTTTTTAGAACAAGAGTATGCATGGGAGTCTGAACAAGAGTCTGAACGAGAGCCTTGTTGAACGAGGGTCTGAAGAAGAGTTTTGCTGAATGAGAGTGAATAAGAGTCTGAACGAGAGTCTTGCTGAAAGTGAATCTGACCGAGAGTCAGAAGCATTAGGTCTTGAAAGTTTAGCTGCCTTATTTACACGCTGGGATTCACTCATGTTTGCGCAAACGTTTTGCTCTTTAAGAGTTCCTCAAGGAAAAGGGTTTGGCCACATATCTAACATCACTAAGCAAAACAGAGCTGAATTGGAGCCTTGAGCCCCCTCTTCTACCCGTGCTTCTGTTGCCCATCCCTTTGCTCACACTCATTTAGCTAAGTAATGCGTTCTTTGGTGCATTGTCTTGGTTGAAGTCTCCAGCTGAAGCACCTCAACACTATAACAGCCCCTACACACGGCGGCGTGCGTTGCCGCTTCAACGCTTCTGCCCATTCACTTTGAATGGGGTGACGTCACGATTCGCCGAACTGCATTGTGGGAACAAAACGTAGCTTCTCTCGTGGTGCTCGCTGCAAAAGTAGAGCAATGTTCTACTTTTGACGCCTCGACGGGTCAGCCAATCGAATCATATGCCAGTACAAGCTCTAGCCAATCAAACCGCGTGCTTGTGTGTCTGGGGATGTGATTGGTTGTTGGTCGAGTTTCAGCCCCCCCCGCCGGCAAGCGACAACACACGCCGCCGTGTGTAGGGGGCCATAACTGCGCCATACTTCTACAACTGAAACCATAATCATTCTTCAGTGTGTTTCAGTTATGATCATTTTGTGATTCTTCTGATTGGTGAACATGCTGATCTGCTTGTGGCTCAGTGGAATAGTGCGCTGAACTTAATAGGCTGCACTTTGAATCAGGGGATAGCAAGTTCGAGTCCCACTGCATGTCAGCATGTCGTTGTGTACCTGGGCAAGATTCGCCCCAAATTGCTCCTGTGGGGATTGCCCACAGTAATGAATAAGTTACTTTGGATAAAAGTGTCTAACAGTGACATGTAATGTTATTTATCAAGGCCTGTGCTACATTTAAAATGTTTTGAGTGTATTCAGGAACATTTCTTCAACAGTGCAGCTCAAAGTAGCTTCAGAGGACGTGCAGATGAACCAGAGCTTGACATAAAAAGGTTCAGGCAGACAAGATTCCTCTAAAATATTCACTTGACCTGCTTTGTTTGCCCACCTCCTCCCCGAAGCATTCTGCATCCTTTACTGTTTCTCTTGCTTTATTACCTCTTTCTTCTTTCTTGACGTGCTTTTGAGATTGCGGTAAGTAGAGATGTGACGGTCGCAATTATGGTACTTACCAGTGTGCACCTAGTTAAAGTAAGTAGTAGAAAATAACTTAGATTATTTGCAGAATTAATCTATAGAAAAGTACATCAGACAAAGATAAATAATATGAAAGGTACAATATGCAGCAAGAATGAAATGATTGCAAAAGGAACGTTGACAGGGTGAGCAGAAATAACCCTGCTGCGGTTCCTTTCTGGATTAATAAGTAGTCGTGTACTATTACTAAACGAGTAACCGGGTATTAACCTACTATACTTTGTTCGTATTCTACTAATTTTCTTGAGGCCATAACGACTATGCTTTGTTAATGTTGCATTACAATAGCCGAAATGTCTATATCTGTTTGAAATATCAAATCAAGTTTTGCATAAGAATCGATTATTTTCAGTATTGGTGCCAGTTTGTTATGTTTACCTATATGATAGCTAATGTGTAAGGATTTTCTTACCCTCTTTTGAGGTTGTTTAGATTTTAATTGTTGTGCAACTTAAATGTATATGTGTTGATGGAATGAGTGTATCTTTCTCTGTGTTGTATGTATTTGACCTTTGAAACATTCAGGTCGGCTGCAACTCTTATTACTTTTAAATCCAGGCTGAAGACTTTTCTTTTTGCCGCTGCTTTTAATTTATACATTCAGGCTGATTATTTGTTTCCCTAACATTCAAGTGGCTGTATTCTATCAGGCTTGAGGACCTTCGTCCGTGCGGGGTTAAAGTCCCCCTCGTCTGTACTGGCTAAAGTCCCTTACGTGTATTGGGGTTAAAGTCCCCTCATAGGTGGTTAAAGCCCCCTACTTGTGCCGTTTTGTTTTCTAGGACCAAGAAAGTCCTAGAAAAGAAAAGGTAAACTTAACTGTGTGCATTTAAAAAAGAAGAATAGTTTTGGTGAAAACTAAAAGGTACCATGGGGTCAGATTAGCATTTTCCAAAGGGGGGTTCGTTTAGCATGACACACTTGAAATAACTAAAGGATAAGTTAAAAAAAGAAAGTAGAAAGAAAATGAGGTCATAGAAAACTATTTCTGCTAAAAAAGTGAGCAATGATTGAGAGTTAGACCTGAACATTTCAGAGGTGTGTATCTCACACTGCACTGTAACTTTTAATCATGTACCTTTTTTATTCATGTTTTATTATCTTTGCTTTTAATTGAGTGTTTTTAAATGCCATTTTATAATATGTTTCTTAATGCTCTTAATGTCTTTCATTTTTTTAAAACACTTTGCATTGCATTGTGTTGAAAGGTGCTGTATAAGTCAACTTGCCATGCCTTTGCTCCATCTCTCTGGTCCAGTTCTACCTCCAGTTCATAAAGCCAAGTACTCATCTTCACACCTTTACCAACCTGAAAGCAGATGAGCAGTGTGTTCTGTCTCTCATTCTCTTTTGTTTGTACTTCTTCTGCTCTCTGCATTTCATATTCATGGTCAGTGAACCATGTATCCACCCACTAGGGGTGAAACCACAAAGCCCGCTTTACTGGGACAGAAAAAATAATTTCTCGTCAAGTCAAACACAAACATGTTTTCATTTCAATCTCCCTTTAGTTTAACAATATCTGACAGTGCCCAGTTGTGAGGGACAGCTGAGTATTTTATGATATTTAGGTATACCTTCCCTGTACTTAAATTAGACTTAAGTTGTATGCGTTTTACACTTTTATACGGTTTACAGGTAACAATGAACAGACAAAACACAATAATGAAATGTTGCGCATAGTTTCTATGATATGACGCACTTTTTAAGTGGCCTAATTTTGAGGTGGTTGAGTGTGTGCTGTATTTCTGGAGGGAAACTAAAAATTGAAAATATTATAATAACAGAAATATGTTATCGGGGTAGAACAAATGCGTTTGTATTAAATTGTATTAAAGTGACGCTAGTATTTTTACCTGTTTCAAGTTAAAATGAAATCTATAATTTGGCATGCACAGATTACAATTAAATGGCATAATAAAGTGAAAACTAAATCCATAAATGTGCTGGTGATGTCATCATGACACATGCCTTTACGTGTTCAAACATCTTTACAGCTGATTGAATGTGCTCAAATGCCCAGGATATACACCTACTTAAATCTTTGTTAGTAATTAGCAAACTATTGTCTATTCCCAGACTATGGCCTTATTCATCTAGCAACCCTAAATTGTGTTAAATAATCTAATTTAAAATATCTTTCAGGTGGCCATGAGAACGTCAACACTAACATTACATGGCTTGCACAATAACAGGGCATTACCCTGTTATAGTGCAAGCCATGTAACTCCTAGCTAGATTTTAGTTCTTGTGCACTCAAGGGGGACATTTCAAACCATGCATCATGTGCAATCCCCTTTCTTCAAATATCTGTTTCTACTTTTTCGCTTTAATGCAAATATTCAGCCTTCAGTCTGTGGGAATCTGTTTGAGTCAATTTAGATATTTTGCAGCTTGAAAAATAGTTTATTCTTTTTTATGTCTGGGGCAGGAATTTCTGTCAAAGCCAGTATATGCATTTGAAGCTAAAAGTTCAAATTCACTACCTGTTGTTGCTTTCAGGATTCAAATAATAAATAATATCACTAAGTCAATCATTTTGTTTGCCTCAACTGTGGTTTAAAAAAATTGATTTATCTGAATTGTGAACAAAGAAGGTAATGGCATTACCACAGAAAGTAGACTGAATGGCAATACATACAAAGAAGAAGAAATGAGACCCTCTCAAAGGTACTTAATGTGTTATTTAGGGCATTGACAGAGTAGCAAACAGCTATTTGCTATGGTAAGATAAAGTACAATAATCCAAGCTTTTTGGGCTACCCATGCGTATTAATGCATTTGAGCACTAGCTAGCTAACGGTCACCATTCATACAATGGTTACTGCTATTACTACTGTCAACACCGATGGTACAGTATAGCCGCAAAACACCCATCCTCCGGTTAAATCTTAGGTAGACCGTCCTTTTTTTATCAGACCTTTTTCCGTTGTTTGCATCGTTCTTGCTGAAAGCACGGTAAACTGCTACATTTTTGTCATGTTGAGTATGAGGAGGATATCGCTTACATCTTAAACAAATCTATCGTTGCACATGAGAAGAATTTAGAATTTGAGACTTATTGTAGCACTGAGTTAAACCAGTTGACGAGAGAGTTCTTTTTAGCAGGTAACCTATCTATTCTTTCCAAATGCCTAAAAACTGTGCATTGACTTTGCCATCTGTGATTTTAGCCCCTGCCTACCCCCGGTCCCTGCAGTGACTTGCTGGGTGACTGACTGACAGAAAAAGTGCTGATTACAGGTTATCATCTCCAGCGAGGGTGATTAGTGGAGGTGCAGAGAGGCCCAGGAGTTAGGCTTGTCAGGGACCCTCCGAGGAGGATCAAGGGGAGCTACAGAGCTCCAGCACCAGCCCCACCATCTCCATCTGTCTTCGGGCACAAAGCAGATAAACCTCCCATCAGCCCTCCATCTCCTCAAAAAGTACACCAGAGATTGTTGACAGGGGGCAGAGACCCAGACAGTAGTACTTAGGTATTCTCAGGGTATTGAATGAAACAATGGTAAAAGCATGTTCAAAGCCAAAGCAATAACAACACATGTTAGATTAAAAGGGCTCATTTGCCAAAATGCTGATAAATGATCAATTTCATGAAATAAAGTTAAAGTCTTGACTTGGATTACATCACAGAACAGTACCTATTGAAACCATACATTATATTAAAAAGAGTCAATTCTACTGTTCTTAATATAAAGGCAACAAACACAGTTTACACCAGGGGTATTCAACTAAAATTTAACGAGGTCCAGTTAGAGAAAATCTCCCCATGCAAAGGTCCGGAGCTTCAAAATGTCTAACTTGCTTTATGAATTAGTGTGATATATATTGAAGTAGCCTCTAGATTTATCAACGTCTGCATGTAATCAACCAACTGACTGCCAAATAAAGAAAGTACAATTCATAAACAACAATATTTATTGTCAATTAACATTGAACTATACAGATATACAGTAAATACTGTGGATATGTGTAATGTTCCTCTCGGGCTGCATTTCAAAATGAAATAGAGAAAATAAATAAAATAGCTTTTGAAAATATGTGCATCTTAAAAGTTCTTAATTTTAGATAAATAAAATAAAGTGTAGCAGCAGCTTGAGTTTCCCTTTTTCTTTGTTAACCGTTTCACATCATGACTTAACAGTTTCAGACGATTATAGAACAATATCAGTCTTTACACATCATAACAATTGAACAGTTTTAAAGTTTCTCTTTCTTTCCTTCTTATATTGCAGTCCCTCACTCACTTTTTTTTAATTCAGTGCGAGAATTGAGCTGGAGCTTGTCCTGCCAGGAGTTTAAATCTGGGCTGAAATTGTGTCAGGGCCATTCTCATACACACATGCAGGTGCTCATTGGTTAGCCTCGGTTAGCCTGCCCTGGAACCATATTTAGTTTTAATTTTGATCCTGGTGGACTGATCATATTGGGCTCTGAGACTGCTTATTTTTTGTAACCTCAGTTCTGACTTGAGAGGGAATGTTTGGTCAAACACTTTGTGTTTTGTCTCATAGAGGCGTTTTGGCACTTTTAATGAGCGCCACGGTCTCAACAAATGAGACACACTGGCTCTGTGCTCCCAGTGGGCAGGATGAACATGAATGAGTCCACTCAGGGTTAAAAGCTCTGCCCTCACTGTCCACTTTCCTCTTCTTGGAGAGCGCCATGTGTAATTATTTGTCTCTCCCTGTCTGCCGCTAAAACGCCTTTTCACTCTCCTCTCCGTCTTCTCTCCCTGTATCGCTAATTATTGTCTTCACTTACTTTCCTCTCCGCTTCTCTCTGCCACGCTCTCG
>NW_011340285.1:0-3597 GCF_000735185.1 Notothenia coriiceps | reverse complement strand
TGTGTGTGTGTGTGTGTGTGTGTGTGTGTGTGTGTGTGTGTGTGTGTGTGTGTGTGTGTGTGTGTGTGTGTGTGTGTGTGTGTGTGTGTGTGAGAAAGAAACACATAGAAAGAGAGGGGGATATGCAGTCATCATAGCAATACCCGCTTCAAGAATACTGTTGATACATTTTACATGTGTACTTCAAAACACAAATGAATGAATGTAGAGCAGAATGAGGTTCAAAATACAGCACTCACATTTATTTCCAACTTAAATCCTGCCCCAGAGCAAGCTTCCACCGTAAAGCCCCCGAAAGCCAAGAGCTGAGCCAAGAGAAGAGGCCTTTTTGTCAGTTACCTCAGACACCCTGTGAGCAGTCTCATCTGCTGTCCTAACACCAATCAGAGTAAAGCTCTTATTATACAATAGACAATATCAAGTAAACTGTAAGGCCCCATGTCTACATAGTGTCTGTTCTGCTGGAATGGCACTGGACACTTTTTTACTGTTGTCTTTTATTAGCTATTTTTGTACTTTATATTTATTTGACATTGTTTTTTTTATCCATGAACACCAAACAGAAGCTGCTTGCTCTCACACTTGGTATGAATAAGCTAGTAAACACTTCATCTCACTCAGTCACACACTAACCGGCATCAAAAATCTACCGGCTGATCTGCTCATACAGAGACACTTTTTGGTCTTTGTTGTGATATTTTAGGTCTGAAAACACAGCCAAAAATGAGCTTCTCCTATATCACCATTGCTTTTCTTATAAGTTGCAATATATTCAACTTAAAGTGCTCAAAGTGGTCACATAAAAACTGCAGAGGCTGGATTCAACAGTTTTTCTCGAGGCTGCCACCCAATATAACAAAAAAAGACGCTGGGGCTCAGAAAAAGACCATGTGGACGCAGGCACTAACTAAACTAGATTAAAATTGGAAAGGCAAAACTAAGAAGCTAATTTCGATTACATTATGAAGAGAATATCCCTCTACTCAGAGGGAGACAGACCAATGCTCGATGTTCAAGTGCCCCAGTGCAACACTATATTGAGTCTTTATAATCAAGCTGCATCTAATCCACTGTGCAAACACCTTGTGTGGTCATAAAACATGGCCTGGACTCCACATTTATAATAAAAACATTGGACAACCTCACTCAACAACAACTCAACCCAATAAAGCAACTAAGACATCCTCATATCAAAGTCTCACCCATAGTCTTTCATCAGCATATGATTTGTCATCTTTATGGTTAAGGTTTGCTGAAGCAACTGAAACTAGATTAAAGTCTGCCAAAGATTTTGGTCATGTTTTAAGCTTCTCTCAAAGTTTATTGAAACTCAATATTCACAATCCCTTATATACCATGAAAGAGTTATCGATCACTACATCCATTTCTCCTCTCCATATTGGCTGTGAAGCGATATCTTTGAACATTCCATTATTAAAAACAAATTGGGCATCATCCAACGTTAGCATTTCTTTAGCACAATATTCTCACAAGGTTTTCATCAACAGGGTTGTCTTGCTAATCTGCGGTGAAACGGATACATATGGCCTGGTATATTAAGGTTGATTGAAAAAACCCTCAATATTGGTTTGGCAAAATTAGGTATACGTTAAAAAGCAGCTTACAGTCTTTCCTAGGTTTTAAAATAGGAAGAGGCAAATAATGTAGAAGTTGAGGATTCTAAATTTGGCTAGTATTCTTTGAGGGTAATCTTTTTCTTTTATGGTTCACAATTTTCGAGGAAACAATGACTGCATAATGCATTAACACACCATGTCAAAAGGACTGTAAAGGACATGACTCTTAATTCTATATTTAACTCAAAAAGTTGAAATGCTTGTTTAAAAGAAGAACAATTTCTCTGGGACTTTTCTAAACCCTCATCTAAATGCATGTACAGTATATGTATGGGCTTACATGTATTAGTAGAGAGGATGGCTTCCTCGGGCTCACTCACCCCCCATCTTCTCCCTGTGCAGGCAGGGCCAACTGAAAGAAGAAAATCAATGCTTGGCGTCTCAATGAATGTGGCGAGTGCTGGATTGATCGCAACTCTAAATTGGGTCAACAGGATTGTCTATTTAAAGGGCAAGACCCCTTAATCATCGTTTTAGCTGAGATAGACTCTCAGGCACACACTGTTCCTTCACTAACACAGCGTTATCTCCACCTCAACGCAACGGGAACCAGAAAGCACATTAACATGTAGTACCACATGCCTGCCAGTAGGAAACCACATTAGGTGTTTCAAACCACATACAATATCGCAAAACCCCGTTGCAGTTTGTAGACGGTCCCTAAGCACTCCTCTCCCTCCTCCAGCTGCTGATTGTGACCAATTCTTGAAGTTTAGCTCGGATGACGGCGCGTATCGAACTGTTCTGATAAAAAAGACTCTGTAGCTCGTTGTCTACCTTGCTATGATTGTAAAGTCATGTTGTTTGTATTTTTACAACGTTATGTTCATGAGTTATTGATCTGCAAAATTCGAATCTATCAATAACTCAGCTCAGAGTATGCTTTGCGACGTGCCAACCCAGTCTCATGGCATTTTGTGTTATAGTCACGAAATGTAATCTATTGATTCGTGTTCACCATCACGATTATCCCCTTTTTTTTGTGTCACATAGAATGATTTTAAAAGCAATGTATTTCTACTGGTAATGTGTTTCGTGCCTGCAGCACGTCTTTTTCTCCGATCGGGTCGTGGAAGACCGGAAGCTGTGTGGTTCATAAAAACATGTTCTTACTCAATATCAAGCCACAATTATTGCTTTTAATTTAAATCGTATAATTTCTGACTTTTGTTGCCGTCTGTGAGGAAAATAAATGGGGCTCAGAGCCTCAGAATACCGAAATCTGTATTTTTAAAATATTTTTTTCCTTCTAATTTGTTATTCTTTTCAAAATAACACACTGTTATTTACTCACCAATAACACACAATTATCCTTGTTTTTATTTATTGGTTTAATTCCATAATCTCTGGCTTTTTTGGTGTCCATCAGGAACTGAATTTCAAAATAAAAATAACTGGAAACAGACGTAGGCCTCTAGGAGTTTAGGATGGCCGAAGACACTACACTACCCATAATCCCCAGCTATCGTTTAGGACTACAGTCCCCGTGATTAATCTTCAAGCTCTGGGATTGGATGTTGCAGTGGCAGTGCGCCAAGGTTACGCCGAGCGTCAAACAGCTGTTTGAAATGGAACGAAACCACGCCAGACTATCCAAAACTGGAATCGAACGCCCCCCCCAGAACTACACATGCTGGCTTTGTAATTCTACTCCACAATTCAGAGGTTAATCTGATTGCCAAGTGCCAACAATCAGGAGAGATATTTGATAGTTGGTGCTTGAGAAGACTAAACATTTATCTGCAATTGACATGAATGGAAACGAGTAATAAAGTATATTCATTACTCGTTATTCTCTACTAATAGTTAATTAAAGACTGTATAATGGCTATTTTGCACATCCCTTTCAAGATTTCAAGATTTTCAAAGGTTATTGACATATCATATACAAAACTACGGTGTATGCAATGAATGAAAATCTTGGGTCACAGGTTCCTCAACAGCACATTACAAGACATCT
>NW_011340284.1:430008-446212 GCF_000735185.1 Notothenia coriiceps | reverse complement strand
TGGAGCATAAGAGAAAATCGACGGTGACGACCCACTTTGATTCATTCAAACATTCGAAAATGCTTTCTGCTGCTGCGGACAAGAAAGCCAAACAACTCACGTTCACGAGGCATCAACCTCCAAAACCAAGGTACTTCACCTCACTGCACACAAGAAGAATGTTGCTACTGAGAATAAAATGAGGAAATACAGCCTTTTTTATCCTCTTTACTTCGCACAATCATGATGCTACTCTTCTTGGCGTTATACCTTAATATTAAAATCAATGCCATACTGGGAACAAGTCCTCAGAAGCTGTTGGAAGCCAGAACTGCATGTGGAGAAGATGATTAAATCATCAGCATAAAACACAGATGAAAACAATGCTGGTTTTAGTTTGTTAGACCTCAAAGATGCACACAATGGGTTTTTGATGAGACCAAACTAAAGTACTGTGTTTCTCAGGAAGAAATCCCTCCGGATTATAAAAGACCCCCATCATCCCAGCCACAAACTGTTCTGCCTGCTGCCGTCTGGCAGGCGCTACCGCAGCATCCGGACTAAAACCACCAGACTCAGAGACAGTTTCATACCACAGGCAATAAGACTGTTAAACACCTGAACTGTTGAACCAACATCCATAACATTCGTCTGCTACTTAGTAATTATTTATCTTTTTCTCTAATATATCATTCCAATAACTTGCATATAGACTCTTTTTGCACTCTTTCACTTTTTTAAACTATTTTTCTTTTTGTATTTACTATTTACTTGAACTATATTTTTCTGTTTATCTGTATTATTGTGTTGCACTGTTGGAGAAGCCTGTGACCTAAGAATGTCATCGACATAACTACACTGTAGCTATGTTCGTATGACTAAATAAAGAACCTTGAACCTTGAAATCATGAGTCTCAGTCAAGGACTCGGCACACATGCTGCTGTATTTCTGTCTTACCCCTCAGAATGGCAGAGTCTGGCTCCTGGCCGCTGTCAAAGAGCGGACAGTAATCTCCATAGAAGTCTGCGTGGAGCCCCCCCTCATCGCCCCTCACTGAACCAATGGACGAGGAGGATTTGAGAGATGACTGGCTCTGGCTCATGGTGGAGCTCGACATCAGATTACTCAGCTCCACCTCCGGATTCTCACTCTCCACTGAAGGTCCAGAACCCTCCTGTGGCAATCCCAGGCCAGCTGAGCCCACTGAGGATTTCCCCACTGAGCTTCCCCCCGGGGACCCCTTCATGTCTGCCAATGGACAGAGAGGAAGAAAAGTAACCAGTAACCCTGGAGCCAAAGAATAAAATCAAAAAGGTCTCAGGTCGGAGCTTTAAATCAGAGCAGAAATCTATTAGTGATGGGAAATTCATGGATAACCTTTGAAAGCAAAAAATATGGGAAGGTGTTGAGCTATCTGGAAACCTGGGGGAAGAATGTGCTCTCACCAGCGTCACTGTTCTCCAGAGATTGGTCCTCTTCAGACACTTTTAGGAACACCTCCTCCAGGGTGGTGTCCATCACCCCGAAGCTGGTGAGGGCGAGGCTGTCCAGACTCTGCTCTAAAGCCTGGAGGCACACATAGCACAAGAGACACTCAGATAACTGTACAATGAGCTCTCTCCTTTGCCAAGACCCACAATAACACCACAACATGGCCTGTCATTTATATCCGGATCAATGGTCACATTTATACAGTGGAGGAAATAAGTATTTGATCCCTTGCAGATTTTGTAAGTTTGTCCTCTTACAAAGAAATTAACCTGTTAAATTCTAAGCCTGTTTTTCAGGTCTCAGGCTCGAAAATGACATTCCCAGAACAAATGACTATATCTTCCCTTTTAAAAGGGGTAAATGCATAATCTTTTTTCTCAAAGCAATGATAAACCTGTGAGTTGGATGTAAAAAAGTCAGAATCAATATAGATTTTTTTTATTTGAATATAAATTCAGATTGAACATAGTAAAAAAATGTTTAATTATAGTGTCCGTCCAACATTTGTTTTTTATTATAGTGAAAACCACCCTTGAAGGATGAGATCGGAGACTAAAAGCTTTAGGAATCCAAACTATAACATATAATAAGTACCCTGTATCAAGATTGATGCAAAACAAGTACAATTTGACCTTTTTTGAGAGATCTATAAAAATAAACCCACTTCTGGGGTCATTTGGGTGCATTTTCCATGTCTCTGGCCTCCCTCGTTCGATTTTGATGATTGAGATCTCTTTTTAACTGTTAGAGCCAAAAAACATTACCCATTGGTGAATGAGTGCTGCGCACAGTGTTACCAACTTGGTGACTTTCTCGCTAAATCGGGCAACTTTCCAAACCCTCCGGCTACTTTTTTTTGTCAAAAGAAACTAGCGACAAATCCAGCTACTTTTTCTGGTGTTATTGGAGACTTTTCTGGTGTTTGGAGAATATGACGTGATAGCACGTAATTGTTACACAGTTACTTTCCCTGAGCCCCTCCGCCTTCACAAAGCACTCACAGGTAGCCTCGCTAGGCAGCTGCACTCGAGCAGAGAGGTGGCAAAGTGACACAAAAGAGACACACTACGCGTCCAGACTGAATATTAATCGCATGCGCAAAGCCATTGATAGTCCCGCCCTGGCTTGCAGTGTGTCTCTTTTGGGTCACTTTGCCAGTCCCAAGCCCAGATAAAGAAGGAAGGTAGCAATTCCATCCCACATAACAATTATTTTGATTAAATGTGACTAATTCTTTAACAATACTGGACAAAATGTATGTATGTAATGTTGGAGTAGACAAAGCATTAAAGTCATCAAGTCTTTTTTTAATGTTTGGCCATCGCCAAACATTAAAAAAAATAAAAATAAGAATCAACAGAAGGAAGTTCATTTGTAGTTCTAAACAGATTAAGGGTGTTTTTTTTCCACTTTTTGTCTCTCCTTCGGCGTCCGTTACAACTACGTGCAAATTGCTAAATATGCAAATTAGGCGATGATGTCATTTAGCGACTTCTAGCTACTTCTAGGACAGCCAATAGCTACTTTCCTTACTATGGAGTTGGCAACACTGGCTGCGATACACTCTGGTGGATAACATTAGCAGCTAATATTAAATCTCCAATTTTTACATAAATATGGAATTATGGATAGTAATAATATTAATATTAGTAATAAGCTTTATATTTGTATAGCACCTATTACAAGAATTGTAGCCAAACTCGCTTCACAGCAGTTCAATAGACACATTAGTATAACCTGACAGGATAAAAGCAATGTAGAGGAGCCGCTACATTTCAACACTTATATTCACGAAGATTAATACATGAAGACTTGTGACTCGGACTTGACTTGGACTCTTCTTGGGTGACTCGGACTTGGACTCGAACACAGGTAATGATGACTCAGACTCGACTCGGACACTCTTTGGGTGACTCGCAGAGGTGTGGACTCGAGTCACATGACTTGGACTCGAGTCAGACTCGAGTCACAAATTTGATGACTTGAGACTCGACTTGACAAAATCACAAAACACTTGCGACTCGACTTGGACTTGAACACCAATGACTCGGGACTTGACTTGGACTTGAGCCTTCTGACTTGAGGTGACTTGATACTTTAATTCAGAGGTCTCCCACATGCCGATCACGAGATGCCGCTAAAAGAGCAGACTCTCGTCGGGGAGAGCAGAATCTTCAGCCGCTCCTACTCTTGCTGAGAATCCTTGCAGGCAGGGGCGGGACTTTATTTAGCTGGGCCACCATGCGGCCAATCATATGCGAGGACACACTAGGATCATACCATTATGTGAAAGAAGGGTGGGAGACATTTAAATGCAAGCGCGTCGGAAAAAGTCAAGAAATGAGCGAAAACCGAAAAAAGAAGCAGCAGATGTCTGCATTTCAATGATATTGGAGAAAGCAAAGCTGAGTGCAGGATTTGTAAAATGAAAATAACCTTCAGAGCAGGGTTTTTTTTTGGTAACCACTCAGGATTTATTGTCAGAGGTGGGAGAAGTTCAGATCCTGTACTTGAGTAAAAGTATCAGAGTGTAGGAATACTCGGTTACAATAAAAAGTCCTGCATTCAAAATGTTACAAGCAAAAGTACAAAAGTACTAGCATCAAAATATACTTAACGTACCACCTGAAGTGGGATCTAGATTTGGATGTTCTTTTCCCCATAAAGACCACCTTGCTGCACATTATCCCTTGCATAAAGATATATTGTGGGTCCCTTATAACATGTTGTACACAGTGGAAATAAACATTCTGGTTACGTCAACATCAGGGATCTTATACATTGAACTCCTTCTGAATCAAACCNCCAGCGGCTCAGGAAGAAATCCCTCAGGATTATAAAAGACCCCCATCACCGCTGCGGTAGCGCCTGCCAGACGGCAGCAGACTGAACAGTTTGTGGCTGGGGTGATGGGGGTCTTTTATAATCCTGAGGGATTTCTTCCTGAGCCGCTGGGAGTAAAGGTCCTCCATGGATGGCAGCTCCGTCCTGGTGATGTTCTACGCAGTTTTCACCACCCTCTGTAAAGCCTTACAATTGAAGGCGGTGCAGCTGCTGTACCAGGCCGTGATGCAGCCAGTCAGGATACTCTCTATGGAGCACCTGTAGAAGGTCAGGATCCTCTCTATGGTGCACCTGTAGAAGGTCAGGATCCCCTCTATGGTGCACCTGTAGAAGGTCAGGATACTCTCTATGGTGCACCTGTAGAAGGTCAGGATCCTCTCTATGGTGCACCTGTAGAAGGTCAGGATCCCCTCTATGGTGCACCTGTAGAAGGTCAGGATCCTCTCTATGTTGCACCTGAAGAAGGTCAGGATCCTCTCAAAGGTGCACCTGTAGAAGGTCAGGATCCCCTCTATGGTGCACCTGTAGAAGGTCAGGATCCTCTCTATGTTGCACCTGTAGAAGGTCAGGATCCTCTCTATGGTGCACCTGTAGAAGGTCAGGATCCTCTCTATGGTGCACCTGTAGAAGGTCAGGATCCTCTCTATGGTGCACCTGAAGAAGGTCAGGATCCTCTCTATGGTGCACCTGTAGAAGGTCAGGATCCTCTCTATGGTGCACCTGTAGAAGGTCAGGATCCTCTCTATGGTGCACCTGTAGAAGGTCAGGATCCTCTCTATGGTGCACCTGTAGAAGGTCAGGAACCTCTCTATGGTGCACCTGTAGGTCAGGATGCTCTCTATGGTGCACCTGTAGAAGGTCAGGATGCTCTCTATGGTGCACCTGTAGAAGTTGCAGAGTATCCTGGAGTCCATGTTGAACCTCCTCAGCCTGCAGAGGAAGAAGAGCTGCTGTCGAGCTTTTTTGGTGATGGTGGTGGTGTGAAGAGTCCATGTCAGGTCCTCAGTGATGTGGACACAGAGGAACCTGAAGCTGCTGACTCTCTCCACCGTAGTCCCATTGATGGCGATGGGGGCGTGTCCCTCTCCCTGCTGCTTCCTGTAATCCACAATCAGCTCCTTGGTTTTGCTGACGTTGAGATGGAGGTTGTTGTCCTGGCACCAAGATGTCAGGTTTTCGACCTCCTCTCTGTACGCCGTCTCATCGCCGTCGGTGATCTGGCCGATGGCGGTCGTGTCGTCAGCAAACTTCTCGATGGTGTTGGAGCTGTGTGTGGCCACGCAGTCGTGTGTGAACAGGGAGTAGAGGAGAGGGCTGAGCATGCAGCCTTAATAATAATAATAATAAATGATATTTATATAGCGCATTTCAAGGGACCCAAGGTCGCTGTACATGGTGGAAAAACAAAACAAACACACAATCAAAGGACAAACAAAAAGTAAAGGAAACCGGGGGAACAAGAAAGGGCTAGGACCCGAAGGCCAGGTTGAACAGGTGTGTTTTTAATGATGATTTGAAGATGCCCAGGGAGGCAGCATTACGGANCTCAAATCATCGCCAGTACACCTCAGTGGGATTTCCTGACAGCCCCCACATTCAAAGGAATCATATTCGAATAAAAGCCACACAGCGATTGTATGGTAAGGTATTTGTAAAAGAGAAAGAGGACAGACACTCATAAGACAGACACCGCATGCCCTTCTCCACAGAACAGCCTCCTATCACACTTATCGGATTAGTTAAATCACACTTTGACTCCAGAAATTATGCAGTAACGAGAAGACTTCAAATGTACAAACGCTTTGGAGGCATTGATCCTAGAAGAGTACATCTTCTTTTCTAAAAAAAATGTTTTAAAACATTTCACCAGACGAAACCCATTTGTTCTCCTCAAATTGCGCTTTTATCACACATCATCCAGTCAGCTTTAAGACTGATCAAAGTAATTAATCCCAACTTTAACTATTTTCAGAAAAGATTGTATAGGAAAAACTACAATTCTACCAAGACCACCGTATATTCACATTTAGGTGGGAAAACAGCAACTCTGCATCTTACTTGTCAAACGCAAAGATCAACCCACGTGCTGACCCCAAACATCCCAGGGTTGTCACAGATTTTTTCAGCAACAGACTGCTTTGCGCAGCAAACACCAACACAATGTTTATAAACTACTATCTTGGCAGCCTACATCTAAAAACTGTTTGTCATTATGTACTGTAACGTTGTGACTTACCATATGTGGGTGGAAACGTGGTAACACAATTATGCCTACGATTCACTCAACATAAATATCACATTGTGAGAAGAAAAACACACGTACCCATTATTAGCTCACTCCTGCTCCAGGCATCGGCAATCCTTCAAGCAGCGATCCTGGAGTCCAACTCCAGATGGTCTGTGCCAGGAATGTAGATGTGACGAGCTAGGATGCCACGTTCGACCACTCGAGTGTTCCCAGGCCTGACCGTGGTCTACTGGCATAGTGGACCATCCGGACCACGCAGGTCTCAGAATGCAGCGGCTCTTCTGGTCTTACAACCTTCCAAAGTTGTTCTTCACACACGCCGCTCTCGCTTTCACCTCAACTGTCATTCCCGAGATACAAACCGATTGCTGAATCACTTCAAGAGCATGGTACTTGTCTACCATGCTGCGAGGTTTGGCCCTTCTCTGACTCCGGGACAGTCGAATTCACATCGGTACACCCGCACCGCCGTCGCTCTGACTGAAACAGCTCGCCTGTTTCTCACTGCGAGGACGCCATGGTCATGGCCGTCAGCAATTCCGTAGAGTTTGCTACTCGCTCCAACAATCTGAGTACGGACAGAACTCGAGACGTCCCTATGCATATGGAGCAGAAAGCTTGACATCTCGCGCGACTGAAAATAATCTCTTTCGACTCACTTACGAGCGATAGAATACAACAACTACTATACTAAATAAAGAGTGCTGGCTCTGTAAGAACTCGAAACCGTGGTAGCACTTGAAATGTTTTAGCTCTATGAAACCTGATGTACTTATATGATTCTGTTTTCTTCAAGGTTGTATCTTCCTGGTCGAATGTACTTATTGTAAGTCGCTTTGGATAAAAGTGTCAGCTAAATGTAATGTAATGTATCCTTTTTATTGCGAGATGCTGGGTGTACAGGAGGTTGTCCACTGTGCAAGTGTTTGTCATTGACACAGTTTGCTGTCCAATTGTTCCCTCTCCTCCCCAATGTGGACAGCATCCCTTTTGCTTTTCCCTTGCATCTGTTTCATCGGCACCTTCCCCCCCAAGTATATTTCAGATCTGTGGGAAACACTGAGGTTGTCCACTGTGCAAGTGTTTGTCATTGAAACAGTTTGCTGTCCAATTGTTCCCTCTCCTCCCCAATGTGGACAGCATCCCTTTTGCTTTTCCCTTGCATCTGTTTCAGACAGTTTATACTTTTTTCTCTGAGCAGTTGGAGTAGGGGGGCTGAAGTACTTCGATTTTTTTTTTGCGTTTTACTTCGCTTCTTCCATGTCTCCTCTTGTGACAGAGGAAGTGTCTCTGGTCCCTCAGATTGTATTTTGTCTTCAGCGTATGTTTTTGAAGGATGCACCTGTTTTTTCATTATTGCAACGCCCTTGAGTCTTCCAACCACAAACTCTTGCTGAAGCTGGAGAAAGTCTCCTGCTCTTCTGTGCAATTTTGATGAAAGGATCACTTTTTGTTGTTGTGCGCAACCAGTTCTACAACAGCATTACTGTCACAGGTTTTGCCAAGATCTTTAAGCATCAGACCTGTCCAAAGAGGCACAGTACCAGTGTAATGGAGAATTATTTCCACAAGTGCCTCACAATAATGAGGATTTGGCTGGCATGCTCCGTTTGCGTCATCCTCCTTCCCTGCTTCCTCCTGACCACCTCTTTGATAGGAGCAAAGAAAGAGCATGATTTTGTGAGAGATCTGTGCATGTCTTCAAAATCAGCAGGTGTGTGGTCTTCGTCTTCATTTTTTAAATTGATATTTTCTGACTTATGTGTCCGTATGGCCTCCTGCAGTGCTGAAAGATGTTTCTTGCACCAATTAGTTTCAGTCTTTGATGAAAAAACATGTACCATACACCTTGAAATTGACAATACCTGGCCAAATACAGTAGCATTTTGAAGGAGGGCAAACAGTACAAAAAAAACAGTTTTGTCTCCTTTCTGCACTGAACCATGGACAACTTCATACTGATCAACTTCAGCATGTGAGCAGCACAGAGGTGTATTGCTGTCAGCTGCACTGACCGCTGCCCTTGGAATTAAGATAAGGTTTTAAGGTATAATAAGGTATAAGGTTTTATAGAATAAAGGTTTCACAAATCTGAAACTGTGTTATAAAGAATGTTTAAACCCTCTGGGATAATCCAGTCCAGATTTGACGAGTCTAGGTCTAGTGGTTTTAGATCAGGACCTGGTCTAATGTGGTCAGGATGCGAAAAAAGCACTGAAATCTCCCTTGTTTGTATTTTCACAAATAGAATAAAGGTTTCACAAATCTGAAACTGTGTTATAAAGAATCTTTAGCCTCTGTGGGATAATCCAGTCCAGATTTGATGAGTCTGAGTCTAGTGGTCTTAGATCAGGACCTGGTCTAATGTGGTCTAGATAAAAAAAAAGCAGCAAAATCTCCCTTGTTTGTATTTTCACAAATAGAATAAAGGTTTCACAAATCTGAAACTGTGTTATAAAGAACCTTTAGCCTCTCTGGGATAATCCAGTCCAGATTTGATGAGTCTAGGTCTAGTGGTTTCAGATCAGGACCTGGTCTAATGTGGTCTACATGTAAAAAAAGCAGCAAAATCTCCCTTTTTTGTATTTTCACAAATAGAATAAAGGTTTCACAAATCTGAAACTGTGTTATAAAGAATCTTTAGACCCTCTGGGATAATCCAGTCCAGATTTGATGAGTCTAGGTCTAGTGGTTTTAGATCAGGACCTGGTCTAATGTGGTCAGGATGCGAAAAAAGCACTGAAATCTCCCTTGTTTGTATTTTCACAAATAGAATAAAGGTTTCACAAATCTGAAACTGTGTTATAAAGAATCTTTAGCCTCTCTGGGATAATCCAGTCCAGATTTGATGAGTCTAGGTCTAGTGGTTTCAGATCAGGACCTGGTCTAATGTGGTCTACATGTGAAAAAAGCACTGAAATCTCCCTTTTTTTATTTTCACAAATAGAATAAAGGTTTCACAAATCTGAAACTGTGTTATAAAGAATTTTTAGCCTCTCTGGGATAATCCAGTCCAGATTTGATGAGTCTAGGTCTAGTGGTTTTAGATCAGGACCTGGTCTAATGTGGTCAGGATGCGAAAAAAGCACTGAAATCTCCCTTGTTTGTATTTTCACAAATAGAATAAAGGTTTCACAAATCTGAAATTGTGTTATAAAGAATCTTTAGACTCTCTGGGATAATCCAGTCCAGATTTGATGAGTCTAGGTCTAGTGGTTTCAGATCAGGACCTGGTCTACATGTGAAAAAAGCACTGAAATCTCCCTTTTTTGTATTTTCACAAATAGAATAAAGGTTTCACAAATCTGAAACTGTGTTATAAAGAATTTTTAGCCTCTGTGGGATAATCCAGTCCAGATTTGATGAGTGTAGGTCTAGTGGTTTTAGATCAGGACCTGGTCTAATGTGGTCAGGATGCGAAAAAAGCACTGAAATCTCCCTTGTTTGTATTTTCACAAATAGAATAAAGGTTTCACAAATCTGAAACTGTGTTATAAAGAATCTTTAGACCCTCTGGGATAATCCAGTCCAGATTTGATGAGTGTAGGTCTAGTGGTTTTAGATCAGGACCTGGTCTAATGTGGTCTACATGTGAAAAAAGCACTGAAATCTCCCTTGTTTGTATTTTCACAAATAGAATAAAGGTTTCACAAATCTAAAACTGTGTTATAAAGAATCTTTAGCCTCTGTGGGATAATCCAGTCCAGATTTGATGAGTGTAGGTCTAGTGGTTTTAGATCAGGACCTGGTCTAATGTGGTCAGGATGCGAAAAAAGCACTGAAATCTCCCTTGTTTGTATTTTCACAAATAGAATAAAGGTTTCACAAATCTCGAACTGGGTTATAAATTATCTTTAGACTCTCTGGGATAATCCAGTCCAAATAAATCGGCTATGCAGCAATTTAAGAGGTTCAAACACGGAGGATTGTTCTCTCAGCGCTGTAAATTGAATGTCCCTTAACTTTCCCCTTAACTGCTGAATCGGATGCTCTGAATCGGAAGCCAACTTCAGCGTCGTGAAAAAGCCAACATTCGGAATACCTTCCCTAAAAATATATTTAACTCAATAGTGGGGGGGGGGTTACATTTCTACTTAAATGTGATTGTAATATTGAGAAATTGCCAATACAATTATCTAACTTTCATAAGCAAGCCCTGCTGGCCTAGAAACTAATTTACAAACACCATTTTTCACCAACCAATTATTATATTTGGAACAACAGGAATATTCAATATAAAAGAAAATCTCTATATTATGAAAGATGGGTTGAACATGGTATTTTATTAGTTAGACAACTTGTTAATAATGATGGGAAATTACTAAAATACAATGAATTCCTTTCTAAATGTCACCTACCTTTGATGCTTTGCCAAGGAGTGTGCTGCAGCTTCTCCGATGTTCAGATACTGAGGTTTCAGTTGTTAGTCTTTCTAGCAGTATACTGTATATTCCTTGGTGAAGTGGACATTACCAAGAATAAATGCTCAAACAGATATATTAGAAACTGCATTCAAACTGTAACTCTGCCCAGAGGAAGATTCTTCTGGGCTTCACTTTATGGAGACATCTATTGGAAAATAATTTGGTTAATTGGAAACATAGTGTTGCTCAATAATAAAGTTAAGGAGCGGAGGTTTCTTTTACAGACAACATATCCATCAAAAAAGACACTGCAAAGATTTGGACTTGATATTGAATATTCCTGTACATTTTGCAATCTACAAGAAGAGACTATTGGCCATTTATTTTATGAATGCTTTTATTGTAGAATATTGTGGTATGAGGTGGAATGTTTTATTTGGAAAAAGACGGGACAAAAGGGTCCAAGGACAAAGACATTCTTATGTACTTCAGGGATGATAGTATGGATGCAGATTTTATCTTTTTGGTGCAGTTAATTTTATTTGTAGGGACATTTCATATCCATAAAAAGAAATGGGCTGACTCCAAACCACATTTTGTACAATTCTATGAAGAATTTAAACAAACAAACAAAAAACATTAGGAATAAGAAGGCAATCAAAACTAATTTGATATTTGAAAAATATTGAATCTGAAGTGTCAAAATGTATTTTTCTTTCCTTTTTTCTTTACTGTATGTAAAGCCCCTGGACTTTGTCTGTTGTATGTCAAATGTATCATGTATGACAATTGAATAGATGAATGCAAATTACAAATAAAAAAGTATGTAGTAAGACAACATTTTCAAATCTTTAGTAAGCAACGAAATACAATACTTCTGGCTTTGTGACAGCCGTGACCCCTGCCTCCTGCCCCAGCAGTCAGGGGTGTATTTTTGCTTTTATTTTGACATTCCCTATCCCTGTAACCCTATTACCCAATATATTACAAAAAAAAGTGTACGCATGTTCCCAGGTCATAAATAAATAAAAAATAATAAAATACCCCACCAATTTATTTTTTGGGAAATTCAATCAAGTCACTTATTTACAGTCGAGAATGAAAAGTAAAAAATACAAAATAGGTTGTAGTTTTAGTAGTTAAATTAAACAATATCAACACCTATGAATCTACCAATCTGATAGTAATAATAAAATGGTGTGTTATGGTGAAGATTACTTACATTTTGTGAAAATATTATCAACAAATAATAAAATCTTGTATTTTTATATTGTGAGATAAATCTTTTTAGATCCCTTGGTGAAATTCACAAGTTACTCTACTACAGAATGTCAACTAAAAACCCCATCTTCACCTTTACACACACATGTATAGATGTAAATGTTGGCCATGAGGGTTGTGCAATACATTACACGTTGACATTAGTCACGTGTTAATATGTTAATGTCTGTTAACGTGTACTATGTATGATTTTCATCTTCTGCTGAACTGCAGTCCAGAAGACATTTCCTGAAAGGGTCAATTAAGGTTATTTTTTATCATATTGTATCTAACATTAAAGTAATAATCACATTAATGCATCCATGATTGTAATTAAAAATGCAATATATCAATCTTCAGAATCCTTACTTTTTTCTTCTGACATATCTATATTTGTATGATGGTAATATGTTATACTTTTACTTAGGTACAATTTTGAATGAAGGCCTTTTACTGCAGAGTATTTCTACGCTGTGTTACTAATTTCTTTGTCTTACTCTGTGTGTGTTATCCTACAAGATTCAAAGGTTTATTGGCATAACATATACACAACTATGGTGTAATTATGTAATTTATAAAACACTTAAATCACAGGTTCCTGTACAGTGCAATTTATGTCATAACATTTTTTATATGAAAAACAACACTAACAATAAAAATAGTGCAAGCTCAGGTGTTTAATATCTTATTGCCTGTGGGATGAAACTGCCCCTGAGTCTGGTGGTTTTAGTCCGGATGCTGCGGTACCGCCTGCCAGACGGCAGCAGACAGAACAGTTTGTGGCTGGGGTGATGGGGGTCTTTTATAATCCTGAGGGCCTTCTTCCTGAGCCGCTGGGAGTAGAGGTCCTCCATGGATGGCAGCTCCGTCCTGGTTTTCACCAGCCTCTGCTGTAGAGTCAGGATCCTCTCTATGGTGCACCTGTAGAAGGTCAGGATGCTCTCTATGGTGCACCTGTAGGTCAGGATCCTCTCTATGGTGCACCTGTAGGAGGTCAGTATCCTCTCTATGGTGCACCTGTAGGTCAGGATCCTCTCTATGGTGCACCTGTAGGTCAGGATCCTCTCTATGGTGCACCTGTAGAAGGTCAGGATCCTCTCTATGGTGCACCTGTAGAAGGCGGTGGATGTCCTCTCCTAGGACCCTGGATGTCCACGTGGTATCTCTCCTAGGACTGGAAGATGTCCACGTGTATCTCTCCCTAGGACTGGATGTCCACGTGGTATCTCTCCTAGGACTGGATGTCCACGTGTGTACTCTCGTACGGATGGATGTCCACGTGGTGTCCTCCTAGGACTAGAAGATGTCCACGTGGTATCTCTCGTAGGACTTTAAATGCCACGTCGTATCTCCTCTAAGGACTGGAAGATGTCTCACGTGGTATCTCTCCTAGGACTGCATGTCCAACGTGTTTCTCTCCTAGGACGGATGTCCACGGTGGTATCCTCTCCTAGGACCTGGAAGATGTCCTTACGGGGTATCTCGTCCTTAGGACTGGATGTCCACGTTGGTATCTCTCCTAGGCTGGAAATGTTCCACGAGGGATCTCTTCTGTAGGACTGGATGTCCACGTGGTGTCTCCCTAGGACTGAGGAATGTCCCACGTTGGTATCTCTCCTAGGACTGGATGTCCACGTGAGTATCTCTCCTAGGACTGGAAGATGTTCCACGTGGTAAACTCTCGAGGACTGGATGTACACGCTGGTGTCTCTCCTAGGACTGGAAGATGTCCCGTGGTATCTCTCCAGGACTGGATGTCACCGATGCGTATCTCTCACTAGGGACTGGATGCCACGTGGTATCTCTCCTAGGGACTGGAAGATGTCCACGGTGGTATCTCTCGTTAGGACTGAAGATGTCCACGTGGTATCTCTCCTAAGGACTGGATGTCCACGTGGTATCTCTCCTAGGACTGGATGTCCACGTTGGTATCTCTCCTAGGACTGGACAAGGCCCACGTGGTGTCTCTCCTAGGCCGATAGATGTCCACGTGGTATCTCTCCTAGGACGGAAGAATGTCCACGTGTGTCCTCTCCTAGGACTGATGTCCACGTGGTATCTCTCCTAGGGCTGGATGTCCACGGTAATCTCTCCTAGGACGGAAGAATGTCCACGTGGTATCAACTCTCCTAAGGACTGGATGTCCACGTGGTATCTCTAGGACTGGAAGCATGTCCACGTGGTATCTCTCGTAGGTACTGGAAGATGTCTCCACGTGGTATCTCTCCTAGGATGGAAAATGTCCCGTGGTATCCTCTCCTAGGACTGGAAGATGTCCACGGTACTCTCTCCTAGACTAGGGAGGATTCCACGTGGTATTCTCCTTAGGACTGGAAGAAATGTCCACGGGTATCTCCTCCTACGGACTGGATGTCCACGTGGTACTCTCCTAGGACTGCATGTCCACGTGGTATCTCTGCCTAGGACTAGGACTGGAAAGATCCCGGTGGTATCTCTCGTAGGACTTGATGTACACGTGGTGTCTCGTCTTCTCCTAGGACTGGATGTCCACGTGGTATCTCTCCTTATGGATTGGATGTCCACGTGGTATCTCTCCTAGGACTGGAAGATGTCGCACGTGGTAATCTCTCGTAGACTGGAAATGTCAGACGTGGTATCTCTCCTAGGATAGGCATAGATGTCCCACGTGGATCTCTCCTAGGACTGGAAGATGTCAACGTGGTATCTTTCCTCCTAGGACTGGAAGATGTCCGGGTGTCTCTCCCTAGGACTGGATGTCCACGGTGGTCATCTCTCCAGGACCTGAAGATGTCCCGTGGTATCTCCCCTAGGACTGGAAGATGTCCACGTGACATATCTCTCCTAGGACTCGGAGGATGTCCACGTGGTATCTCTCCTAGGACTGGATGTCCACGTGGTATCTCTCCTAGGACCTGGATGTCCCGTGGTATCTACTCCTCAGGACTGGAAGAGTCCACGTGTTCTCTCGTAGGACTGGATGGGTACACGTGTGTCCTCCAGGACCTGAAAATGTCCACTGGGTATCTCTCTGGACTGGAAGATGTCCCACGTGGTATCTCTCCTAGGACGAATGTACACGTGGTTCTCTCCTAGGACTAGGATGTCCAGTCGGTATCTCTCCTAGCTACTGGATGTCAACGTGGTATCTCTCCTGGACTGGAAGATGTCAACGTGGTATCTCTCCCTAGGACTGGATGTCCACCGGTATCTAACTCCTAGGCTGGATGTCCACGTGGTATCTCCTCCTAGGACTGGATGTCCCACGTGGTATCTCTCCTAGACTGGAAGATGTCCACGAGGTATCTCTCCTAAGGACTGGACGATGTCCACGGGTATCTCTCCTAGACTGGAAGATGTCCACGTGGCATCCTCCTAGGACTGGAAGATGTCCACGTGGTATCTCTCGTATGACTGGAAGATGTCCACGTGGTATCTCTTCCTAGGACTGGCAAGATGTCCACGTGGTATCTCTCGTAGGACTGGATGTACACGTGGTGCGTCTCTCCTAGGACTGGATGTCTCCACCGTGCGTCATCTCTCCTAGGATCTGGAATGTCCACGTGGTGATCTCTCCGAGGACTGGAAGATGTCCACGTGGCTATCTCTCGTAGGCTGGAAGATGTCCCGGGTAATCTCTCGTAGGACTGGAAGATGTTCCACGTCGTATCTCTCTAGGACTGGAAGAATGTCCACTGATATCTCTCCTGGACTGGAGAGTCCACGTTGGTATCTCTCCTAGGACTGGATGTCCACCGTGGTATCTCTCCTAGGACTTGGTGTCTCCACTGTGGTATCTCTCCCTAGGCTACGCGAGGATGTCCACGTGGTATCTTCTCCTAGGACTGGATTCCACGTGGTTATCATCTCAGTAGGAGCTGGAAGATGCCACGGGTATCCTCTCCTAGGATGGATGTCTCAACGTGGTGATCCTCTCCTAGGACTGGAAAGATGTCACGGGTTATCGTCTGTAGGACTGGAAGAGTCCACGTGCCGTATCTCTCGTAGGACTGGAAGATGTCCACGTCGTATCCTCTC
>NW_011340284.1:426374-429963 GCF_000735185.1 Notothenia coriiceps | reverse complement strand
CCAACGAGAGTTACAACGAGAACGTGACGTCATATTTACACTAGACGGATCCTTGCTAGCCATAAACCGAGCAGGAGAGCAGGCCCTCTACGCCGCATTCATTCCTCCCGACAAATTCAAAGACAGCAGATAAGTTGACGTTTATCCTTTTCTCAGGTAACGTTAGGCACGATCGCCTCTCAGTGTCTCGATCAGATCGTATCTTGCACCCCTTCGTTGGTTGGGGCCATTCGGGATAAATACCATGGCTGTATAATAAGAACAAATGCAAGATAAAACCAAGTGAAGCCTTCAGACATTGTTTCAGTCTTTGCTGCACCTCGTTTATCAACTACCTATCTCTGATAGAGGCGGCGCATCGTCTCTCTGATTCGAAAGGGCTCTCTAAAAGCGTCTCCTCCTCTCTCTTAGGTTACGAATAAAATAGATTAAATGGAGTATAATGGATAAAATTAGACTCAAATTAATGAATTAATAAAAAGATTACATTAATATATTGTAAAAATGAATAGATATTAAAGAGAAGTACCGCACAGGTTCTCCTTCATACTTTCATGCAATTGGGACAAATGGTGGTGCAAACCGTGCGCTCTGTCTTTACATATCATACGATCCCTCTATCTGGTGTCCTTTAATATGGTCTCAGTTCACACTTTCCATCAAGCACATAGAATAGATCATATAAACAACTCACGTCACATAGCTTCCAGTCGCACGCTCAGAGCTATGAGTCAATGCCAGGCTCAGCGTTCGCTTTCAATCATCTGCAGAATACCTTCTGCCGTTAACGATCATCATTAAGTCAGCACTCTTCGAAAGGTTTAAGGGTCTAATCTTAGCGGAGCGGCGAATAAAGCTTTTCAGCCAATGGCTTGCAAAAGGGTATCGTCACTTGAGGCGTTCAACTGCGGAGGAAACCTATACCCCCCGCTTGGTCAACACGCGTAAAGACAGGCAGATATATCTGACAGGCGCGATCTTCTCGGCGTGTAAGTTGCCCAGTAAGTAAGCCTCCCAGAGTACCTTGCGGACATGAACACGAAATCTATGTCAAACGGTGATTAATATCGTACCGCATTAGTTTATTCGTCTATGTATTACTTATTTTACTGCTAGTCTTTGTTATTATTCATCGCTTATTGATCTATTTATTATTAATGTTGGTTTTCATGACATCATTTATGCATTTGATTTAGCTTATACATACGGGACGTTCCTTCCTCTCATACGCAAGGGACTGAGGCTGCCAGGGAGGGGGTAAGACATCAGTGTTTAAAACGTAAGCGTCAGTGGTTCGAACGAGGATCTGAGCGCTATCCGAAGCAGGTCCACGGTCGCCTGTCTTGGGCTCGCCGATAGAGGGACAGCCGGGCTTCTCAATAATCACAGAAGCCTTGATTACACGCTTACACTGGATTACTCGAACCACTGCTCCGGAAGCCTCGTTCGGCAGTACGGTAACGTCACTACTAATTCGTATCGCTGCACATATTCGTGTTGGGTAGTATGGTATGCTTTACTTTCTGCTCACCTCATCACGGCCTTTTGACGTATGTTGCAATGGTTCTCTTAGAGGTTGGTCACCCAGACTGCCTGGCGATCAGAAGTCTGCAATAGCAGCAGACTGCGCATGAGTGATCAGGAGTCTTCCAATAGCCAGCAGATGCCTGGAGCGATCAGAAGTCTGGTGCAATAGCCAGCAGACTGGCCTGAGCGATAGAGAAGTCTGGCAATAGCCAGGGCAGACTGCCAGCGACAGAGTCTTGCAATTAGCAGCATACTTGCCGTGCTGATCAGAAGTCTTTGCCAATAGCCAGCAGACTGGCCTGAGCGACAGAAGTCGCTTGCAATAGCCATGCAGACTGGGCCTGTGCGATCAAGGAAGTCTTGCAATAGCAAGCAGACTGCGCCCCTGACATGATCAGGAAGTCTTTGCAATAGCGCAGCAGGACTTGCCTGAGCGATGCAGAAGTCTTTGCAATAGCAGTCAGACTGCCTAAGCGATCAGATGAGTTTGCATAGCCGAGCAGACTGCCTGGGCGATCGCAGAAGTCTTGGCCAGATAGCCGAGCAGACTGTGAGCGATCAGAAGTCTTGCAAGAGAAGAAAGGGGGCAGAAGATTGACCCTATAAACATAGGGCCCCGCGCAAGCCGAAGCTAACACGAAGTTCATTCTCCATGCAGCCTAAGCATCAGGGGGGCAGGGAGATCAGGACCCCTATAAATATGCCCCAGCGTCAATGCCAAGCTAACAGAAGTTATGTGCTCCAGATGCAACATAGCATTCAAGGGGCGGGGGCAGGGAGATCAGACCCTAATAACACAAGCCTCAGACCCTATTAAGGGAGATCAGACCCTATAACACAGCCAGCAGCTCAGCGAGCTATCAGGGAGCCATATTCCTTGCACATAAGCATCAGGGGGCAGGGAGTCAGACCCTATAAACACGCCTCCAGCAACACAGCCAAGCTAACAGGAGTATGCACTCCCCCAACGTGGTCCCCAAAGTTTCTCTCGTTAGTATCAGGTTAGTAGTATTTCCATTAGTAACACAGGCGGGCAGGGAGAAGCTCTCCCTAAACACGGCTCAACTTCATTGTCAGTAAGATCAGGCCAGAGAACACTTAACAGATGCGTCAGCAGCGCCTCATACTGGCCGCAGCTCACTTTCATTCTAACGGTTTCCCTTCTCTCTCACTGCATAATTCCCGTCTAACCCTCGTTGTTTTCCTAGACTCGCTGCATCATACAAGGTAAGGTATATCACGTTTAGTGCAGCTCCACTATCGTAACATCTCACGGATATTATCGTAATGATTAATTGCATCGATCATTCATCATTTTTTTTGGGGGGGGTTTCTCTCTTCTAATAGGCTCCTCCTCCCCTAAATAATCACAGCATGATGGGGTCTAATCTTCAACATATATATTTCCCCTCGTTCACACGGCAACACATAATGTTTTACACTAGCGAACTAAGTTCTGATTAATGAAATCAGCGCAAGCACTTCAGGAAGTACGTCTCTTACACTCTCTTTCAATGTCTACCCTGTCAGCGTCATCAGACAATACAAGCGAACAGTAGTTCATTCATGCAAACATGATTATAGAAGTCTTTTTTCTTATCGTGTCCACAAGGCAGTCAGGTACAGGGCTTGGTTAGATGTGGTTCAGCCACAGCTGAACACATTGCTGTCCCTTCTCATTAAACTCTGCCAAGTCCGATGTTGTGCAGGGTTGCTCCAGCAGGGGGCAGATCAGGAGGTGTTGCATGGTTTGTGGTTCAATGCCGCAGTCACACACAACGTCCCCGTCATTTAGGTATCCCCATTTGGCGAGAGTGGCTTTTGCACGTCCAACACCAGGTCTTATTCTGTTTAGGCATTTCCACACTGCGTAGTTGGTGTCTGCTCCAGGGGGCAGTGCCTCGCTCGCCTTTAGCTCCATTGTTGTTGCTGATGGGAGGTTGTCAAGTCTTTCTTCCCACCGAGTGACTCTTTCATTACAAGACTGATTCTTATTATTACATTATATGCTTAATGTGCTCATGAGATTGCTATGACTATAGAATAAATAGACACAATCACT
>NW_011340284.1:415158-426334 GCF_000735185.1 Notothenia coriiceps | reverse complement strand
ATGTGCTGTTCTGATTTGTATTTTGTTACTCTGGCACAACAATTTCCTTCGGGATAAATAAAGTCTTATCTTATCTTATCTTACCTCTTTGTGTTCTCTCAGTCTCTGCACTCGACCTTCCTACTTTCAATATTGCAAGCTAAACACTTTCTCATGTAACTTTTCCTTTCATTTTCCTGTCCTCCCCATCAAAACTTGGGGGGGGGGTTATTGAGTCTATTTATTCCAAAGTCACAGCCACATAAAATGAGCACAATAAGCTTATAATGTAATAATAAGAATCAGTCTTTCTAATGTTATATACAAATAGACTCCAAGTTGCTCTTAGGGAGCGGACCTTCAGCTCGTTAAAGCCAACCAATTACACGTGAATTATAGCCTGATTCAACACAGAGCCGAGACACGGAACCCTTGGTCAAANGAAGGCCGGTGCGATGTGCTGTTCTGACTACCTCTTTGTGTTCTCTCAGTAGAAGAAAGTTTAGCTTGCAATATTGAAAGTAGCAAGGTCGAGTGCAGAGACTGAGAGAACACAAAGAGGTAGTCAGAACAGCACATCGCACCGGCCTTCACTTTGTATGGGAGCCGCGCTCCCCCGCAAAGCTAGGAAGCAACATTATGGTTTCCCACTATATCTGAAGAAACGTTAGAGAAAACAAATTAGTATGATGGTGCCAGAGTAGGGAGGGACTTCCACAGGCCGGCCGAATGCTGATTGGAGGATCGTGTTGCCAAGAGACTCTATCTGAGTCTGCGCACCAACCAAAGAGAGCCAAGTCTAAATCATAGTATCTCTTCAGCTAGTCTTGACCAATCATAAATGTACGGGCAAAATCTGAAGATTTTGTTTCTTTTAGGACTGAAAGATGGCGAGAAACACTTATTTTCAGTGGAGTGTTTTCAGTGGAAAATAATGGATGTAAATTTGTGAATAATGTTTGGTATGTTCTTATAATCACTGATCACCTGAAGGTTTTCTTCCCCATTACAGGATTGTGTTACACATGAGTTCATGTGTAAGAAGGGGGAGTGTGTGTATAATGTATTATATTAACATGGCTGTCAAATTCCCAATCTACATTTTTCATTTAGGGATTGAAAGAAACCTGCCGCCCCAACTCGGATGTTCAATCTGACCATTGATTGACAGTTTTAGAATGAACCTGCTCCATGTCTATAAGACACTGTTTGATGAATGTTGACATGTTTCTAAATATTGATTGAATTATAACAGGTAACGCAGATGCAGAAGCAGTGGCCAAGGGGCTACTGTGAGAGATGTAATTCCAGAATGGGAATACCAAAGAAGTTGACCTGTGATAATGAAACCATTTTGTAATGTGGATTTTTTTAACAGATATTAGAGTAAGTGGGGTTTGAAATGTAGAAAGAACATATTACAGTTAAGTTAAGCTAAAAAGACATAGTAATGTAATGAGACATAATTTAATTTAGACAACATCCTGTCTCTAGCCTGGTAAATAATTAGAAGTAAACGCCATATACTTTATTTTTTAGGTCATTATGGGGATAGAAATGAATTCAAGACTAGTTGCACAAGGGCAATTTAAATTCATAATAGAAAGACATTTGATGACAGTATGATGGAATTCTGTATTCATTTTTTCCGCTTGATAATATCGAAGCACTGACAGGTAGAAGCAGTATTGCCAGGTGCAATCCATGCACTTTGACAGTATCATGATTTTAGTTGTTATTGAATCCATAACATTAGTGTGTCTACCAGAAACATTAGCAGTTCATTATTATATTTAGATTTTTAAATAGGATTTCAAGGATTTGATTTAATAATAACACAGATGCTTGTCAGAGATTCATAGCTATTGAAAGTTATTTAGTTCACCTAAAGATGTTGGAGTTTTATTTTGTTTGTAAAATTAATATAGAAAACATTAACATTAGAAATAATAAGCATACCATTTATAATTTACAGAGATAAGAAAAGACATGTGGTTTAAACAGAAAATGAAGTTGAAGAGAATGGGAGATTTAAAGAGAAAAGTGTAAATGAAAGAGCATGTGTTTGACATGTGAAAGTATGACATGGTACTAGAATATCTTATGAACAATCAAAGGGCTTTAACTCAATCTTAAATTAACCATACTTGCAGAACAACCCAGACTGCAGAACTAAATGGTCCTAGGAGGGAGTTTTTAGCTAAAGACAGCATTAGATTGCCTCCTGATGAGTTTAAAGATAGAAATCAAATATCAGCAGGTTTTGAATTAATATTCCTCTGTCACACAATCAACAAGGATGTGGATGGGATGAACTATATCTAATATAACTAGCAGAGATTCATAAATTACACCAGAGACGCAGTAAAAAGAAAAAATAGACGTAGATTAGATTCACACCTAAAAAGGTGTGAAAGGGTTCAGAGCGGGTCATTCTGCTGTTGGTTCTGGGACTGGTGTTGCTTGTGTGGAGTCTATTTTTATATAACATTACAAGACGGATTCTTATTATTACATGATATGCTTATTGTGCTCATGAGATTGCTATGACTATAAAATAAATAGTCAAGATCACCAATCCCAAGGTTTGATGGATTGGATAGGAAAACAAAGGGAAAAGTCTCATAAGAAAGTTTTAGCCTGCAATAACAGAGTAGCAAGGTCAGGTGCAGGCACTGGCAGAATACAAAGGTTATTCATAAACAGGACATCACTCCGGCCTTGAGTTGTATGGGAGCTTCGCTCCCACACATAGCTAGGAAGCAGCATTATGAAGATTCCACTATATCTACAGAAAGCTTCAGAAAAAAACAAATGATGTATGATCGCCAGAGTAGGGAGGGACTTCCACAGGCCGGCCAAATGCTGATAGGAGGATCGTGTTGCCAAGAGACTTTTTTCTAAGTCTGTGCACCTACCAAAGAGAACCAAGTCTAAACCATGGTATCTCTTCAGCTAGTCTTGACCAATCGTAAATGTACGGGCAACGGCCTGTGTAATAAAAATGTATGCACGCACGAGGTTTGAGGCTCTTGTCCGGAAATAGACTGTCAGATTACAGCTTTGCTGTCTGTGAATTCTATGACGTGACAGAGTCCTTGGCCAAGTGATATATATCTTTTGCTCTCTTTACAATAAATAGTTCCAAAACACCATAGAATAACTATAAAAATACTGATAGTTTTTTTGTGGTATTTCTATAGTCATTCTTAATAGTAATACTAGCCTATAGTGTTTTTTTGCAAGGAAATGTACATGGATACATTTGAATGGTGTGACAATGTCCTATTTGATTGGATTCAAATGTACAGTACATATTCTTCCTGTTATGTTTGCCTGCTTTATTTTACCTAATGCAATATACGAGCCTCTGTTACTGCCTGTAGCTAATGAGATTGTCTTATCATCTCCTCAATGTGTTCCATCTGCCGCTGCGAAAATGTGGGGCAGAGCTGTAAAGTGGGGGGGTACCAATGGCCCCTTGGCCCCCCTGCTTCCGGCGCCCCTGCCCCTGGTTTGTCCCCTACTCTAACTGCCACATGAGAACAACTCAAAATCAATTGAAGCATATTTAAAAACAGGGACATTTCCGGGGACAGATTGACCCGGGGATTTGCCACCAAAGCCAGGCGGGCATTTGGTATGATCACCATAGCCATATTACGAGGCCAGAGGGCTGTCCTTTGCTTTCAGCTGTCAGATTGTAAACCAAGTCACGTGACTGGGGGCAGTTGACAGCGCTGACAAGTGTTGTTTCTCAATGTCAAGGAAGGATGCTCCAGAGCCACTATTTCAAGGATGCTACGTCATCGAGTCTCGCCGAAGGACTGTTCCAATGTCCAGGCTCCTTGGAATTCTACCGAGCCCAGCGTCCTTCGTAGCGAGACATTTCGAGGCTGCACATGTGTATCCACCGCGGTCTTAAAATCCCCACAATGCTTTGCGCACGGACCAATTTCCAAATCTTTGGCGGAAATCGCGCTCCATTTAAGGCGGGGCCTCGCATATGATGCACACCTGCACACCTGTTAGCCTGTTCCACCATTCTTCATTTTCTGAGGCTAGGAAGGATTCTTGCCTCGCTTCTGAAGGAAGTGACTCGGAAGACATGTCCTACCAAGGAAGTGTCCACGACATTGAGAAACACCCAAGGTGTGTTTTATCGCAGCGAGACGCTACAATACTAATTGTGGGCTTATCATTTTTGATTCGGCCAGAACAGAAAAAAAACAACCTCTTGCTCTCTCCAGAGGGGCAGGTCAGCCAAAAAGGACAAAAGGGCCATTGCCCTTGCCCGGGCAACATTAGCCCGTACCTGTGCACGTCCCTGAGAGTTAGTGTTTTTGTGTATACATCTGCTGCTTCAGTATGTCAGTGATATCATGAATGAACCCTGTTTAACAGTGCTTTCTTTGCAAACATGGCCCTTTTTTTTATTATTCTTGATGCTTACCAGGGGCTTGCATGTAGCGTTATACTTTATATGCTGGAGAGGCAATCTCTTTTTGAAGTCCTTGATACATCATCACTTAATGTTTTTTTCCTTTCTCTTCGTCATTTAGAGTTGATCCACTATAGGTATTCTGCATTGTTCTTATAGCCTCCACCAGCACTTACACTTGTTTGGTCCATCCATATGTTAACTTAAGTGATAGTGGTCAAGGAGCAACCTCTTTTTATCTCTCAAAATTAAATTGAAAACAAAGAGGTTTAACAACAAATGGCTTACAAAAAATAAAATAATATTATACTAAGTCCATAAGCTCTCAGTCTTAAGGGATAAAATGAAACAAAATGTATTTTAAATGACACATTATAGATAAGAAAAATAGTTATGCTTATGAGAGGTTAACTCAGTTGAAAGCACGCCTGGTGTGTTTGTTACTACACGTACTATCCAGGTTAATAACAAATAGGCCTGGAGATATAATTGTGTTAATAGTTGTGAGATTACAATCCTTTAGAACTGAATAGACCCAGTGGGGCCAACCTCTAGAGGGCAACAACTGCATCGGCCCTGCCACGTCCACGTGCTAGAAGAAGAGAGATTGTGACGTCAACGGATATAAACAAAGGCAGGACGCATAGCTGCAATAAACTACACTCTTTTAGTATTTACATGTAAACAGTACCGGGAAATTGGAAACCGACTTGTCTAAAGATGGAAAACGGGTTATTGATGCGAGTGAGTGTTTTTACCGACCAAGGAGGCAGGAAATACATGGAAGATGTGACCGAGGTCATAGTAGAGCCCAAGCCGGGAGAAGACGAACAGAGCCCGGGTGAGGCAGAAGACATCAATGGGGGAGACTTTATGGTCAGTTCTCCGGCTAAGGACACGCATCAGCACCAGACTGATGAACCAGACACCCCCCCACCGGTTTCAGATGCAACGTGTGAAACTGTGCATACGACAGACCAATGTGTGTTATTGGAAACATCTTTACCAGGAGGTCAAAGCCCGCCGCGGGCTGAGCAGAGCCCCTCTGGTCCGTCCCGCCGCTCCGTGGCGTTCTTCGCGGTGTTCGATGGGCATGGAGGCCGCGAGGCAGCGCAGTTTGCACGGGACTATCTTTGGGAGTCCCTGAAGAGACAGCGGGGCTTCTGGTCCGACTGTGACCAGGAGGTCTGCTCTGCAATACGCAAAGGATTCGTAGCTTGTCACCATGCTATGTGGAAAAAACTACGTAAGCGTAACACTGTACTGTGTAGTCAAATAATGTTATCAACTTTCAATACCGTCCATTGTTATGTTCCTCTCCCTCTGTTTGAGTAGCATGAACATCACAAACCTCACAACAGGACTGTGGCCTAACGTTAGCACATCAGAAAGTTTTATGGCTACTTCTTCGTAGAGCTTGCCCCTACGAAAGCCGAACAAGGAGACTCAATGGGCTCAGTCAAGTCTTTGATTGTCTTTAAAAAAAAAATTAAAATAGGCTGACCTAGACCAATTGCAACAATGTTTAGCCTTAGTTTATTTTGCTTTTTAAATATACATTATTAATTGGTTTAACAGTTGAGCCAGCGCCGTATACAGGCACTGAGTTGAGCAACCAAAAGCACAACAGCTGACAAAGTTAGCATTGGCCACCGGGTTCAAAGACAAAACCTGCCCCATGTACGAATCTTTATATATACAGTCTATGGTACGAATTCAGAAGTCTGTTCACAAGTTAGTCAAGCAATATTCTATTGTTTTTTAGGACTGAAAAAACGTGTGCTGTTATAGCTATATTTTGTTACGGTTAAATGTTTCATTATTACCCATTAAATAACTTATTGAATCGTGAATTAGCCAGTGGGTGCTATAACATAGAGACACAGGCTGTCTCCCTGGATATGCTTGGGCATGTCAGCTGTTCAACAGCTGGTCAAATAAGGTGTGTACGCACAGTGTCTCTAAAGCGCATGTCAGTAACACTGATTACATCGGAAAAGACTTGCTCCACGACATACTTCAATGTTGTCATCAGGCCAATTAATCAAACAATCAATGATAGAGATTAGCAATAGATAAATACAAAAAATTCTGTGCTGTTGTTTGTGGTGCAGTGTAACCCAGGGAAATAAGAAGTGAGCCGTTTATTTGCAGTAAAGGTCAAAATTAACAACAATGTTCTACATTTAATCTTCTCAGCTGAATGGCCAAAGACGCTCACAGGCCTTCCCAGCACATCGGGCACCACAGCCAGCGTCGTGGTCATCCGAGGGAACCGCATGTATGTGGCCCATGTTGGGGATTCAGCAGTGGTTTTAGGGGTCCAGGATGACCCCTCAGTCCCATTCATCAGAGCTGTGGAAGTCACACAAGACCACAAACCTGAACTACCAAGAGAGAGGGAGCGTATTGAAGGTCTGGGAGGAAGGTAAGACTTAACCCACAGCCACAACACATCCTGTCTCTTCATTATTTTAAAACTAGCGCAGTGCCTGCTCTGTATGTACTTGCATTGCTGCTTTTTGGGTTTCAAAACAAGTCTATGCACAATTTGTGCTGCACAAACTTATGTTAGAAGCACTACAGTCAAATCGTTATGCGTGCAAAAGCTCCTGTAGTCATTTTAGAGCTCCAATAAAGGCAAAGCCCTTTTTAAATGTGTAATGATAAAGTCACATATAACAGCTATTATGGATGGTCATGCAACATGTCCAACACGCACGCACGCACACACACACACACATACATTTTTCTACAATGTGTGATGAGACTCAGGATTTTGATGTGTATCTATTTGCAATCTTATGGCTGGGAGCTGTAGGGTCGCCGGTTCAAGTCCCCGACCAGACCTAAATATGGACTGTGGACTGCTACTTGGAGAGGTCCCAGTTCACCTCCTGCCCTGCCGTGGTGCCCTTGAGCAAAGCAACGGACACCCCCCCCCCCCACTCCCATTGCTCCCCGGGTGCTGTACAATAGCTGCCCACTGCTCCTAGTACTAGACTCCTGGTACTAGGATGGGTTAAAAGCAGAGGACACATTTCACTGCGTGTGCTTTGTGCTCTGCATGTGTGACCATTAAAGAGGGTTTCATCCCTCCAATTCTTCTTCTTCTAACCAAAGTCCGGATACACACAAATACACATGCATACAAACGTCTGTTGTAATGGTAATGGTATAGTGTCTCTTATGCAGTGTACTTCCTGCATTCGTAAACTTATTTTCAAGCATCTAATTGCACAGAACACAAAACAATAACATTCTTAAAATCTTGTTGCTAATTGGCTGTAAAGTTAATAAACATACATAGCGGTTGAAATTCTGAGTAAATGTAACTATGTTTCTTTGACCAGACACACGCTTGTCTTGTAACAGTTTGTTTATTCTCACAACCCCCACCAGCCCTGTCCAATCCACAACAAAGAGGCAAAAAAAAGCTTATTTTTTGCACAATAGCAGATCAAATCATGTTATCTGTCTCAAGAAATAAGGTCCTTTATACTGTCTGTGGCATGTCTACTGATAAGATGTTTTTGTATGATAGGTCCCTGGATGGCTTTACAACAAAAATGTTTTGCTTACATTTAATGCAAAATATCCAGCCTTGGCTATCAGGGTTGAGCTTTTATTTTCTTTGACTTGCTCGGTAGGAAGTAAGAAAATCTGAACGTAGAAGTGGACATATTTATATACATTATAATTAATTATATTTATCTCTGTGTGCCTTATTTGATGTTAGCTTAGTCTAATCCACGTAATTGCAGCTTTGCAATAATGTCTAAAGATGCTTTCTGAAATGTTTGAATACCTCAAATGTGGCAGCTTACCTCTTCTTCTTCTCCTCCCTCCTCCATCTGCTTTCAGTGTTATCAAGAAATCTGGAGTGAACCGGGTTGTCTGGAAAAGGCCAAGGCTGAGCCACAACGGCCCAGTGCGTAGGAGCACCGTCATCGATAATATCCCATTCTTGGCAGTAGCCCGTGCTTTAGGTAGGAAAAGAACAAGCCCCTATTTCGGTGGCCTGAATTAATGCATGTTTTGGGTTATGTTATAGAAAAGTTACAAACTATCAGTACTATAAGTCGTGTTTATAATAATGAGCTAGAGGTTTTGAACCCCCAATGGACAATAACAGTTGATCTTTAATGTACTTAAAAGGAAGAATTCAATGAGGAAATTGGGGACTGATAACTTGTGCCAGAGAAAAAAAAATGCTATTTTATTAATGATTTCTCTTTTATTTGCATTCTTACAAAATGTGTTAAAGCTTTCCATCATACAGTTGTTGAAATGCTCTACAATTTGACACCGACACTTGCTCTTTTTCAATTAGATGTTTATAGAGAATGTATAGATAAGCAAGCCAGTCCCCATGGACTGAGGGTTAGGTCCAGTGGTGCTTTCAGCTAAGTTTCCTTTTCTGTAACAGGTGATCTGTGGAGCTATGACTTCTACAGCGGGGAATTTGTGGTTTCACCAGAGCCGGACACTAGTGTGATGATCCTTGACCCCAAAAAACACCGCTACATCATCCTGGGCAGCGACGGTCTGTGGAACATGGTACCACCTCAAGACGCCATCTCCATGTGTCAGAACAACGAGGCAACGGTGAGTGGAGAGCTACAATAGCAAGGTTCAAGGTTCTTTATTTAGTCATACAAATATAGCTACAGTGTAGTTATGCCGATAAAAATCTTAGGTCACAGGCTTCTCCAACAGTGCAACACAAAACACAGATAAACAGCAACATATAGTGCAAGTAAATAGTAAATACAAAAATACATTTAAAAAAAAAAGAAAGTGAAATAGTGCAATAAGAGTCTATATGCAAGTTATTGGAATATGATATATCAGGTAAATAGATAAATAATTTCTAAGTAGCAGCCAGATGAATATTATGGATGTTGTTTCAATAGTTCAGGTGTTTAACAGATTTTGTTTCAGGTGTTTAGCAGTCTTATTGCCTGTGGTATGAAACTGTCCCTGAATCTGATGGTTTTAGTCCGGATGCTGCGGTAGCGCCTGCCAGACGGCAGCAGACGGAACAGTTTGTGGCTCGGGTGATGGGGGTCTTTTATAATCCTGAGGGATTTCTTCCTGAGCCGCTGAGAGTAAAGGTCCTCCATGGATGGCAGCTCCATTCTGTGCAGTTTTCACCACCCTCTGTAAAGCCTTACGATTGAGGGCGGTGCAGCTGCCGTACCAGGCCTTGATGCAGCCAGTCAGGATACTCTCTGTGGTGCACCTGTAGAAGGTCAGGATGCTCTCTATGGTGCACCTGTAGAAGGTTAGGATCCTCTCTATGGTCCACCTGTAGAAGGTCAGGGTCCTCTCTATGGTGCACCTGTAGAAGGTCAGGAAACTCTCTATGGTGCACCTGTAGAAGGTCAGGATGCTCTCTATGGTGCACCTGTAGAAGGTCAGGATGCTCTCTATGATGCACCTGTAGGTCAGGGAACTCTCTATGGTCCACCTGTAGAAGGTCAGGGTCCTCTCTATGGTGCACCTGTAGAAGGTCAGGATCCTCTCTATGGTTCACCTGAAGAAGGTCAGGATGCTCTCTGGTGCACCTGTAGAAGGTCAGGATGCTCTCTATGGTGCACCTGTAGAAGGTCAGGATGCTCTCTATGGTGCACCTGTAGAAGTTGCAGAGTATCCTGGAGCAGGCAGAGCTTGCTTTATTCATGCTTCACTAATAGTTGCTGATGTGACATCCAGTCATTTACGTATACAGGTATAGCTCAACACCTTTTCTCTCTGTTGATAAGATCTCGTCCAGTTTTTGGTATGTTTGAATGTCATAGAAGCGTACCAGTTCCGAGAAATTGAAGTATAAATACACGCCTTAGTTGAACCCAGGCCATCTGGGTAAAGAAATTGATCTCATCCCTCCTTAACAACCAGCATCATGACAAATATTTGAAGTTCTTAACCACATTGTTATTGGAATGTTCGATTTTATTTTAATAATGGTTATATTAAACTCTAGTGTGATGCGGTTAGATGATTGTGCTAGAGGAGAAAGAAATCACTAAAAGTTACAATATATCAAACTTTATTGAGAAACTTTTTTGAAACATAAAAATCTACTTTTTATACGATGGTCATACTAAAATACAACTTTAAATCCAACTTATTATAAAATATAAACACATCTTGACAAACAATTTAGGGACATTATCCTCAGCACCTTACAGTCTTATGGTTAAAGAAAACGAACAATTGTACTTTCACTCAATATGATAATAAAAAAATAAAATTCCTTCACAAATGTATTTTGGACCGCATTCCCCAAATGATGATGGACAAATATCAAGAATGTACATTTGCTACTGTATGATCACTGCATGATGGGGCGGTGATTCCCAAAGATCTTAAGATAGTCTTCCTTTCAAAACGTTCGTCACTAAAGTACGGACTGAGCCAATGCAATGATTCTTGCCGTCTTCGCCCTCTGTTAAGGAGTCGTCCCTTTTCGTTTGTCAGCAGCCTTTCCCCCTTCCAACTCCTTCTACACTGGCCAGAAAGAAGAATTTAAAATTCAAACTCTTTGTAAAAAAAGGTGCACTATGCCTTCACAGAGTGGGCAATCATTATTTTAAAGTTCAGCCAGGAGGAATATAGAATGTACCTGATTAGTATTATTTGATGTTGATTCAGCTGTCTTAATGTAACTCTTCCCCCAAGGCTTATCTGGGTGGGGACGCGAGGGTTTCTTCCAATTTTTGAACAAACCTGAAAAAAGCAGATTAAGAG
>NW_011340284.1:412874-413502 GCF_000735185.1 Notothenia coriiceps | reverse complement strand
TTTTGCGGCTCCAGACAAAAGAAATTGGGGGGAAAAGGAGGAAAATGGCTCTTTTGGTCAAAAAGGTTGCAGACCCCTGGTCTAGGGCAAATGAAAAGTGTAACCGGGGTGAAAAGGGTGTTAGATTTACTTAATTATGAATATTGTTACATCAAGGCCGAAAATTAGGATGAGCACCAACGGTCAAAAATGTTTTTTTCCCTCCCAGAGCTGCCAGCGCAGCGCCTCCCCAGATCTGGCGCCCTAGGCGAACATCTATTACGCCAGTGCTACGGGCTGGCCCTGAGTTCATATCATAGGTTCATATGCAACTCGCAAATATATTTCTCTCTCTCTTCTCTCTCCTCTCTTCTCTCTTCTCTCTTCTCTCTCCTCTCTTTTCTCTTTTCTCTTCTCTTTTCTCCCTTCTCTCTCTCCCTCTCTCTCTCTCAATGTTGGTACGCAAATGCACCTTTTTTCAAATGACACGGTGCTCTTTTTTTGGCGGAGGTGCGCATGCGCACCTGCGCACCAGTTATGTGCAGCCCTGTTTATAACGCTGTGAGCATGGGTCTGCGGAGAGCATGGGTCTGCGGAGAGCATTTCTCCTCTCCGCAATCCCCAACTTAGTAGCCCGAAAAACGTTTAC
>NW_011340284.1:392180-412853 GCF_000735185.1 Notothenia coriiceps | reverse complement strand
GTATNTTAGCACCTCATGATCACATGCCGGGCTTTTCACCTGCCGAGAGAATTTACATCTGTTTACAGATTACAGCAGTATATTCCGCCACTCGTCGACAACAACACGGCACTCAATCAGCGTTGTTGTCGACGAGTGGCGGAATATACTGCTGTAATCTGTAAACAGATGTAAATTCTCTCGGCAGGTGAAAAGCCCGGCATGTGATCATGAGGTGCTAAATAAGCGGAACAGTCCGAAAGAAATAATCCTCATATCTGTGCACCAGTTATTATTAATCATGATGCACACACCACCTCCTTTACTTTTCCCAGAGTTAACTGTCCGGTCCTGGCGAAAAATAGGACTTGTTTGTGTAAAGAGTAGGATGCTCTTAATCTGATATAATTTTGCAACATCATTGATGGATGGCTTCCTAGACTAACTTCCTAAAATGTTGTAGCCATGTTTGAGTAATGTTTATCTCATAGCAGACTGTATATGTAACAACATCTTCCATGCGGCAGGCACCGTGTGGTGTATCCAGTGCCCGGCAGCTGGTCAGCCATGCTCTGCTGCGATGGCGTCAACGCATGCTGCGTGCTGACAACACCAGCGCAATCGTGATCACCCTGCAGGACCCCGGGAGCTCCCAAGACACACTGCACCATGAGGAGGTGCTGCTTGACCTGGCCAAGGTATCCCAGTGTCCTCCCACCTCCATGTCCCGCGCTGGCACTCCTCTCCTTCAGGTAAGCAGGGTTTTACATTTTTGTGATAAATAAATTATCCCGAATTAAAACATTGATGACAAAGAACCCGAAACGTTTTCATAGCACAGTATGTGATATTGAGACATTATAGAGTGGAACAACGATCATTTAAATTTTTTGAACGTAAAAATATTTTTAAGCTTGTTAACCAAAGGCCTTATATATTTTGGCATCAAACCAACCAAGGGAACCGGAATTAATGATTATTCACGGTTATAGGACTCATTCTTGCACCACTTTATTGGCAAGATAAATTACTGAAACGCTGTCAAAATGTAATTACAAGTTTTAAACACAGTATCATGGCTAAGTGTACAAAGGTTCTCGAGTAATAATACACCTCAGTCAGCTCGTGTCACTGCAATTTTTTTGTCGGGAATTAATCAAAAGTAAGAAGGTGAATTATCCACTTTTATGAGCTATGTAGGTAATCATTAATGTTATTTTTACCCTGCAGCGACCTCTAAAGGAAGACACTCCCTCTGCCATGTGTGAGCTCCTCCCTACTTTGGAGCGACAGGACGGACTCTCAGGAAGCAACAGCCTGTATCTCATGAATGTGTCGGGCCCAAGCACCCTCGATCCACTCTGTCCAAAAAGTAGTTCTGAGGTTCCCAGTCCCACTGACAGGACAGTTGGCGGCAGGACCCTCAACAGAAAAAGAGTTCTTCAACGATCATCATCATCAAGCCCGTCGGCTAAGAAGGCCCGGCGCAGGACTGCCAAAAGGCTGCCTTTGGTGCAGCACAACGCAGAGAAAAAACAGAAAGAGTCCAGTAATAGCCGCGTTCACACCGCAGTACTTTTCCCACTTTAGTTCCGATATAGTTCCGAAATTTCGCGTTCACACCAAAAAGAGCCGGAACTAAAATGAGTTCATCAGAATCTTTTTTACCCTCTTTACTTTCGTGGGAGAAAAAGGTTCCTATGTCTGATTGGCTGGGCGGATTGCAAACCCACCCCGTAAAACTCAAAAAAAGTTTTGTGAAGCCGCCATTTTATTATCCTCGCATTAGCATTATTAGCATTAGCATTATCCCAGCGCACAAACCCAGAGAGACTAACTTATGGCAACACAAAAGAAAACATGGGAGATGAGGAGGTGTCAGTGTTCTGGCGATTTACTCGGCGATTTACTTACTTTACAGTCCCCAACTCCGGGGACTTCCGGCCGGGGACTTCGGGTGGCAGTATACGCCGTGAAGTTGTTTGTGGCCTGCCAGTAAACCCAAAGCAGAAGAAGAAGACGTGCCGTCAGCGGCTTCATTTGCCTAATCCTTCCCCAGGAACTTATTCTGGTGTGAACGCGATCTGCGTTCATGAGAACTAAAGAGTTCTCATGAACTAAGTTCTCATGAACCTTTGTGGGAAAAGTACTGCGGTGTGAATGCGCCTATTGTCTCACCAATTCTCCAGCAGCATAACCAGACCACAGTGTGTGTGTGCTAAAACAGACCGCAGAATTACACATAAACCTGCTGCCTCTCACTGATAACCTTGTCTCAGTGGCATTTCTGTTTCTAATGTTTCTCAAAGTGCAAACAAAGCCTTGCTATAGAGGTTGTGGTAAGACTGGTTCAGCCCTAGTACAATACCTTAAGCTTAATGTGAGCGCATTTTCACAAGACATTTGGTGTGTTTTTATAAAAAACTTCTTCCTGGAAGAGAAGAAAAAAAGTATGAAGAATAATGATGCTGGTGTGAACACATTGCATGTTATAGTTGAGTGTTGCCTAAGTCAAGCTTTTCATTTAAAGCAAATATATATTTTTTATACGTGCTTTTATCGTTGGATGATATAAGAGCTAAACCTCATCTTCCAACTCCTTGACACTCTGTCCAAATGCCATTGTGTGCACACCCTGTGTTAAAAGATAATTATGTATGTTACTTCTCATTATTTTATGTAATCACTGGAGATGAATCTTGAATATAAACAGAAGGTGCTTCTACAGTCACAAACCAGTAAGCTACTACATTCTGTATATTGATCTATACATATATGTAATAGGTGTTAGTCGCATTTTTTCTTCCTTTAGTGTATGTATTTGACTCATCTTGCCTTGAGGTTTTAAAAAAACTGAAGGTTTTTTTAGGTTATTGATTGCACAATGCATCTTAATGGATCGATCCACACTTAATCATAATAATGAATTTGTTATGAATTATTGCAATTTGTTTTTTTTTATGTCATCACATCCCCTGAGCCAGCTTCAACCGTTCATACATCAAATAGAGATTTTCTATGTTTCCAAGAATGCCTATACAGAAATTGGTGTTTCTGGTTAATTGCTTTCTCATCCTGGTGTCTCTATAACAAAAATGTCCTTTGCTACTGAGGGACCAACACAACCAGATGTTTACAATAATAATTCATTATTCATTTGTGCTGCCAGAATTCTATTGACGCAGCAATATGGATGGATGTATGCCCCAATAGTAAGAAATGCTCAATTTTAAGCGTATTTGTCCCGACAGATCACTTTGTCACATGATGTTTTAAAAGAGGCTGACTGAGGTTTCTTTAGCATTCAAGCCATTGTACATTCAAGCCATTGTCCCTCTCCCATGTAGCAGCTTCAGTTGTATGGTTACTGACGTATGCACAAGGCTCATTTTTGAATACACAATGCATGGACTTTCTAATAGAATATTCTTGCACTATTATTGTGACTTGATTTCCTTGAGAAGAGTGTTTTTTTTTTTCTATCTCTAAAATGGATGGAATAGGAATGGACAAGGATCTAATATTATAACACAGCAAATGTGGTATATTTGATGTAAAATAATCGAACATTCTTGACTTGTTAGAAAGGAATTCTCATTAATGTGAGTTTGCAGACACCGGCAGTGCCCTTTGTTTGATTCTAATGGTTTTCTTAAAGAATAAAAAGACTCATGAGAAATATTCACTGTGAGAGAAAAATGACTATGACAGAAATAAGACTTACATGATCATGTTTTTTGATTTAGCTTCGTACAATTTCTTCCACGAATTTTTAGCACTATGGATTGGTTGAAACCAGCGCCCTATGGATCTGGTTGAAACATGTTTCATAAGGAATGATGACGTTTCCTCTGCATATAGTCTGTTACTTTTCATCCTTGTATGAATAATGTTTTTTTTAGATTTCTAATGAATCTAAGTTTTCTGATTTACCATGTAGAATAATGACATCCCTGATTCAGATGGTTGTGCTTGTGTACAGTGTAAATGTGAAAAACACTAGAAATTAATTTAAATAAAAAATAAGTGAAGTGTGTCCTTCTTGTCAGATTGGAACCCATACCGCTTCAGTAAGGACTCGGAATTCCATGTTTTTTTTATACTATATAGACAATGCTAAACATGCATGAAACTATCAATTATGATAAAGTCTGCTGAAAACACTGGACTTGCCCGGGCCACACGCGGATGTTTACTGACGAAACTTCCGTTGTGCTCAAACGTCAAGTGACCAGCAAGCCAGACTAAGGCCTTCAAACTAAAAGCATAACAAACGCCACTTATCACAAGTAGATAACATTAACAACAGTTTGAAAACCTTCTCAATGGAGAATATCTGTTACAAAGTTTTCTAAGATAGAAAATACAAAAAAAATGCTTCTACTTCCAACACACTTATTCGTGTTTTTTAATACATACTTTATTTTGAAAGTATCAGTAGGAAGACAGCCTGGTTAACTTCCTTTCAACTGAAATGTGATTTCTCAGAGCGGGAAGAATCATGGGGAGGGTTGAGTAGACTTAAACAGGTTGTTTTAGCCAGAATGATTTCTCATACAGTCATGGCGTTGTTGACAGCACTAGTTAAGGGTTTAACCATTTTCTATGTATACCAGTAACTCTAATAAATCAAAGTAACGGTGCAAAACTTAGCATTAACCCTGGCATGGCAGTCAGTAATAGCCATAGACTGCATTAAGCTAACAAGTGACTGCCTCTCAAATTTCAGGTAGGTGACAACTTTACACAGACAGGAAAAAGTGAAAATAAAACCTCAAATTATTAACTTTGAGTTGTTTAAGTGTGTTTGTTGTGCTTCACTGTAACATAACTTAGCTGGTGAGTTGCTGTAACAGGAGGCCTGTTGTCACAGTTCACACGTGTGTTATATTCAGCTGATATTCTATTTATCAGACATGTTTTTAGTTTCAGATATTCCTGTGAAGCAGGAACAGAAAGACCATGGCTTCACCCTCGGTGCAGTATACCATTGGAGGAGTGAAGATCACCTTCCCCTGCAAGGCGTACCCATCCCAGCTGGCTATGATGAATTCAGTGAGTAACACCATCATCATCTAGTGGTGTAAAGTAACTAGGTACATTGGTGTGCATCCACCTCCCTGCAGCACATACCAGGGTTCCCGCGGGGTCTTAAAAAGTCTTAAATTTGATAATCTGAATTTAAGGCCTTAAAAAGGTCTTAAATATGACCAAAAAAATAAGAAAGGTCTTAAATATGATTTAGAAGGTCTTAAAAATGATCGGATTTGAAAGGTACTTCTGTGTTGCGATCGCGTCTAAAATGTGTTTTGGGGAAAATGTCCGGGCTGCAAAGTAACCAGTACGGTAAGAGCCTTTCAGTTCCCCCCAACAATTTGTATTGAAATAAATCAACATGGAACCAGCAATCACTAACTTTGTTTCCCCCGGCCCCTTATCGGAGAACACCCAGCTAGTAACCTAGCAACCAAGCTTCAGCTAGCGGCAGTCAGAAACTCATGTCTCTTCGAATCTACTTACAAATAAATACGGGGAACTGTAAGTTCAAACCGTATTTGGTTGGAAAACATCTCATTTAGTGCTTGGTTGAAACCAGTGGAGGGGAACGTGTTTGAAGCCCCTCGCACCTTTTGCAAAAGAAAGCGTTTGTTTTGCTAATGTAGCGTTAACTAGTGCAGCGTTAGCTAGTGCAGCAGCTCCCGCAACAACACCGGGGGACCTCAAGGCACCGTTTGGGTCTACGTCAGCCCTAAAAGCGGAGGTGCTGTAGACGCTAAATACCCTAGCTAAACACCAATCATACAACAGCAATGATTAAAGATTTTAGCCAAGGCAGCAGAGCTCTGAATATAGCTCTTGTTACTCTCTCTCTCTCTCTCTCTCTCTCTCACACACACACACACACACACACGCACGCACGCGCACGCACGCACACACACACACACACACAAACACACGCACACTAGGGCTGCTCGATTATGGCAAAAATCATAATCACGATTATATTTGGTCAATAATTGATATCACGATTATTAAATAATTTGAACAGTATCTTTTTAACTGTTGATTACCCTGAATGTATAATTCAACTGAAAAACCAATACTAAATTAAATAACTTACATATTTAAATAAATAATATCAAAATAATAAATACCAATAAACAAGATCAACAAATGTTTTGGAGCTCACTTCCACAAGCTACTAAACATAATGCTGCAGTTCCAGTTCTTGGTACGCATGGTAAAGATTCTTTTTTTCCTTGTGGAAGCAATACAGTCATTTAAAATCAGTATTGTGAGTCAAGTCGTTGGTTTGACTGCCTGGATCCGGATCACCCATTCAAGGTTCGTTTTTCATTACTGAACGTCTCGCTGCATTACCCCTTACTTAGTGCTCACATCTTCCTCTGTCTGCCCTCCTCTCTTCTGTCCACAGAGGAACGTGTGTTCTCCAGTCGGCTTGCTGTCCTACCATCTAACATCACACTTCCTGAGAGTAAGAGTCACACTTACTTAAATCTCAGGACAATTCCAATAAACATTTCTGACTGTATTTCTATCAGCTCCTGCAAAAAAAACAAATGTGCTGTGTGTGTGCTCTCTCCAGGGTGTGTTGAGTGCCAGTGTACGCTGTGGGCGCTCGAGGGAAGAAGTGAACAAAGCCTGGTCTCAGATCAGTGTGCACTGTCCGCTGCTCCTGCTCTCCACAGTGGTACAGTTTGTTCTCCACACAGTTATCACAACTTCATCACTTTTCCATGCAGACCTTTTATCCTACACATGTGGCTTTAACCAGTAAGCTTATGAGGTATGAGTATGCTGGTCTTGATGGCATTTTGCAAGGAAGATATTTAGAGTTTTAACAGTCGAAAAAGTATGTGATTACATTGAAATATGGCTAAATTCAATACAGCTGCTAATGTTCCAGTGTTATGGTATTTATTGTGCATTTTTTTCTAGTTTTACAAGTCAGAATTATGTTCATAAGTGAACCAGTTTCTAAAAGAAAAATCCAACCTAAAACACCTTGACATGGTCACAAAAACATGTCTGTATTAATGATTAACTTTCCCTTTAATGAGGTCGATTAAAGAAATGAATTTTTTGGATTGGATTTAAATTCAGAAATAATTGGATTTTGACATTTCTATTTCTGAATAAAATAACTGGTTAAGACAAATGTTCAGGTGGAAATGAAAGGCCTTGCATTTAGTTCTTACTTCTGCAGACTTCCTAACTCTGTGTGTGTGTGTGTGTGTGTGTGTGTGTGTGTGTGTGTGTGTGTGTGTGTGTGTGTGTGTGTGTGTGTGTGTGCGTGTGTGCGTGTGTGCGTGCGTGCGTGCGTGCGTGCGCAGCACTGGTGGCAGCGTCTCTCTCCCGCGCTCTCCTCCCTGTGGCGGGGTCTCACTGATGGAGACCCTCTCCCGGAGCAGCTGCAGCTCCTCACTGTGTGTCAGAGCTGGGCCTGCAGGTAAGCCTCATCCTTATGGAGCTCCTCCTCTGGACCTCTGATCCACCACACCGTCAGTTAGAGGGTGTAACAATCTGTCAGATTCGCCTTGGCTTCATTTAGCTCTGTTGAAGTCCCTTATGTGGAAACAACATGCCAACATACCAAGAAAGCCAAATCCTATGGCTTGAATGCAGTTAAAAAAAAATAGTTTTGTTTCAGAGCTGCTGTTATGAATATTACATACATAATACACATTTTTCCAATTATTTCAAAACCACTTAAATACACCACAATTGCCCTTGCAAAAGTGAAACATAACTTGTGTGTCGCTCTTTGATATATATCCACTCCTAAATGTTTTTTTTGTTTTGGCCCATGCTTTACCCTTCTTCCGAGTTCATGAAAATAAATATAGAAAAATACAAAGGCAATCCAGAAAGTCCATCTGAGCCGCAAACACAAGCTCCTTGGAGGTAATAATAAACAGACAGAATAAGAAATATCTTCATACACAAAAGGAATAGGACAAATATATAATATTAATAATAAACATATATTTTAATAAAATAGTTGCCCAGGAGCCCCTCTCCCCATGATTAGTTTTATTTTCGGTGGTAAACTTGGCTTGCGTTAAGATGCCTTTGTATTCTATGTGGTGTTCAGTTTAGAGAAGGGGCCCTCCCCTCCGGGTCCTGCTGCTCTGCTGCTGGCTGCCAGCCTGCACGGGGCCTGGCAGGGCCGTGGGGGGGCCGACCAGGGCCTCAGTGCTGCCCTACGTGTGCTGCGAGAAGAGGGGGGCCCGCCGTGCCAACAGGTGAGAGGAAAGAACTTCATCATAACAGTTTCATTTTATCGGCCCTAAGTGGACCCCAGCCGGTATGTTGGAGTATTTGTTTTCATTAAAACACCAGCATGTTGTATATTGACCTGCTGCTGTTTAATTTATTTGTCCAGGTTCTAGTTTTCCTGCTCTTCCTGTGTGTAAAGGATCATCTGTCATCACTCCTGTATCCTGAGGTAATTAATAAAAACGCTCTTTTATTGATCCTGTACTGTCCCTGTGTCCACCTGCTGACTCAGTGTAGGGGTTAGACTTAGGAACGCTGGTGGATTGATATGCAGTTAGGGAGCTCAGGTTGATAAACCCTAATGAGCAACATGCTCTGCCCCACACCAGATCTGAGAGGAAATTCATTCATTAATATTTTATCTGGAACCTCATCATTATTACACATAAATTCTAAAGAACCACTCCTAAAAATACCACGTAGTCCAGAAAGAAATGAAGTGATTGGAGCATACTTTACTGCTGCACTCCAATTACTCTGATAATAGGACTGTCCGGGCAAGCAATGGTTTATTGTTGAAGGAATAGTAATAGCGACATTCGGGAGAATATGCTTATTGGCCAAGAGTTGGATGACTATCAGCTGACATGTTCTCCAGTATGGAGGTCAACTGTTTCTGCTCCTCCCACAGCAGGAGGGAGCCTCTGTAATGTTGTGTCTATAATGATTCCTCAGGAACAGAGGAGTCAGAGAGCAGCCGACCTCTGCACAGAGCTGCTGCGTGTGTTAGTGGACTCTGCTGACTGGCTGCTGCTCTTTAAATCAGAGGGTACAGTGTCCATCTTTAAAATCACATCTCACTACACTCCACATGGGAGCAAACAATGTTATTGACAGTTTAGCCGGGTATTTATTATTTGAAAGATTAAATGTAATGTTTGCTCTGACATTAAATGATTGTGTCTTCTTGTGAATTGATGCATTGTTAAATAAGTGGGCTGAATGTTGTTTTCTTAACTTTAGATCACGGTGTTTACCAATCCATCACCATGGTAACATCAGATGAGTTTACCCGACTGATGCCTTGGGCCTTTTACAGGTCAGTTTTTAAAGTTTATTTTTGTTTTGAGAGTGACTGTGGATACAAACCTGGGGCTCCCTCAGAAGGCCTCACTAGGGACACATACGGATCATAATATTTTTACAATTTTGTAATGCATATGACATAATAAGCTTTGGCAAAGGTGTGATTTTAATAACTGAATTTTGTAAGTTCAACTCTTCCCAAAACTTCCCATTATACAATGTTTAAGTTATTAGTACAGACACTCAGAGCCACCGGAAGATTTTTCTCCACATTGAAACCACAATCTTTAACCCATGAAAGCACTGGACAAGTAATTCTAATGTACCATGCTTTTGATATAAGCCCAGCTTTAAATTAGTAGTTTTCTTACTTTTATCACATGAGGTTCTCCCTTTCCTGTTTTTGTGAATGTTAATGTTGATTCAGCAAAGGCTAAAATCCCTGTGTTCCCTCCAGAGGGAGTTTCCCAGACAGAGGCTCTGCAGCACAGGCAGTATGAGACAAATAAAGAGCTTTTTCAAAGCAGAGACACTACCAACTGATATGAACCTGAAGATGAGCATCCATTTTACGCCATTTCTCATGTTTGCCTTGAGGTTCAAAGGTCCTGTTCCTGGTTTCCACTAGCAGATTGATGCTCTAATTTGGATCGCTACAGTTTTTCACGCGATGCATTAAAGTCAATGTTGCTAATCATTGACACATCCCATACTGAAAAAAATTATAATTTAGTGTAGAGAAAATACATTTTGTATTTTATAAAAAATATAAGAGTATAATGTATACAAAGTGTTTGAATCCTGAAGAGGAATTAATGACAATTGTTCTCTACCTAAATAATCACATTATATAAACTTAACAAAATGTGTATTGTTTAATTGTGTGTGTGTGTGTTCAGCCTGCTGCTCCAGCAGAGTGCTGAGCTGCTGCACAGAGCTGTGTGTGGCCCTCACTTCCTGCACACTGCTGTCCTCTGCTACATCCATCTGCTGCAGCTCTTCCTGGAAGGACACACCCTCCCCCCCGCTGACCATCAGGTGATGCTTTGTATCATCCTGTCAGTCAAACCTGTCACTTCTCTGCTCTGAAGTTCAACGTGTGCATTTCACTGTCAGCCTTTTCAGATTGTGAGCCACAGCAAGCAGCTTCTCCTGAGAGCCATTGCACAGACACCCCCGACAGCTCTGTCCACCAGCCAACTCAGAGAGGTACACACACACACACACACACACACACACACACACACACACACACACACACACACACACACACACACACACACACACACACACACACACACACTGTCAGGGTTGGGAGGGTTACTATAAAAAAAAAAAAAAGTATTCCGTTACAATTACCGGTTACTTGTAAAAGAAAATCTAGTTTCTAAGTGAATGTAACCTGATTACTCTGTTACCTTTAGATTACCTCAATTTAAAATGCAAATAAATGAGAGAAAAACTCTCAATAAGATGGATTTTACTCAAGTGTATTATGTGCACAACAGAACAATGTGACCTTAGAAAATAAGATATTTAGGATCATAAATGATTTTATTGATAGGAAAAGCTGCCTTTTATTCAGCATATTCAGGCAGCAGCCTATACACCAACGCTGAAACACATGAGCACATGCTACAGTTTAAAAAAGCAGAAATAAAGTCTGAGCTCCGTTTTAGTTTAATACACACAGTTAAACTCACACACACTATTTAATTACCATATACAGTGGGGCAAAAAAGTATTTAGTCAGCCACCAATTGTGCAAGTTCTCCCACTTAAAAAGATGAGAGGCCTGTAATTTTCATCCTAGGTATACCTCAACTATGAGAGACAAAATGAGAAAGAAAAATCCAGAAAATCACATTGTCTGATTTTTAAAGAATTTATTTGCAAATTATNTTGAGTTTTTATCAAAAAGTTCTATTTTGGTTTCATCTGACCATATGACATTCTCCCAATCCTCTTCTGGATCATCTAAATGCTCTCTAGCAAACTTCAGACGGGCCTGGACATGTACTGGCTTAAGCAGGGGGACACGTCTGGCACTGCAGGATTTGAGTCCCTGGCGGCGTAGTGTGTTACTGATGGTAGCCTTTGTTACTTTGGTCCCAGCTCTCTGCAGGTCATTGACTAGGTCCCCCCGTGTGGTTCTGGGATTTTTGCTCACCGTTCTTGTGATCATTTTGACCCCACGGGGTGAGATCTTGCGTGGAGCCCCAGATCGAGGGAGATTATCAGTGGTCTTGTATGTCTTCCATTTTCTAATAATTGCTCCCACAGTTGATTTCTTCACACCAAGCTGCTTACCTATTGCAGATTCAGTCTTCCCAGCCTGGTGCAGGTCTACAATTTAGTTTCTGGTGTCCTTTGACAGCTCTTTGGTCTTGGCCATAGTGGAGTTTGGAGTGTGACTGTTTGAGGTTGTGGACAGGTGTCTTTTATACTGATAACGAGTTCAAACAGGTGCCATTAATACAGTTAACAAGTGGAGGACAGAGGAGGCTCTTAAAGAAGAAGTTACAGGTCATAAATCTTGTTTGTTTGTAGGTGACCAAATACTTATTTTCCACCATAATCTGCAAATAAATTCTTTAAAAATCAGACACCTGATTTTCTGGATTTTTTTTTCTCTCATTTTGTCTCTCATAGTTGAGGTATACCTAGGATGAAAATTACAGGCCTCTCATCTTTTTAAGTGGGAGAACTTGCACAATTGGTGGCTGACTAAATACTTTTTTGCCCCACTGTATATCTCCGCTGGCATTACCATTGTCCTCTGGGGAGACTGTACAAGTCAATAAGAAGAGTTATGCATGTTTCAGAATGATGCAACAATAAATACAAATACTAACCATGTTCAGGTGCTGGAGTGTGCAGCTCTACCTTGTCTTTGCAGGGTGACAAGGTGAGGTCCACCACATCAGCTTTAGGTGGGGTTACAGCTGTGCTCCTGCAGGCTTTGCTGTGGCACACACACCGACAGGGACTGGGAATATCTGACTTCTTACAGTCTCCACAGTTTTTCTCTGGCTGGCTCTTGTCTTTCGCCAGGCTGCCCTCTTCTTGAGCTTTAGCTGTCATCACACAATGAAACAAGCAGATATTAATATTAGTAAAATGGACTATAAGTCTGTACATGGAGTAGGCCTTAAACTTCTGTGTACCAACGTTTTTTCCATTTTTTTTTAGGTCACAAGTAGGACTACTTGCCTATACAATTGCTTTCCATTGTTTCATCTTGGATAAATGAAACTTACCATACTGAGCCTGCTGCCAGCCAAGGGTGGAGCACAGCAAAGCCAAACTCTTCCCACTTCCTGTCGGACTTTCCAGCAAGCAGTGCTGCCCATTATTCAGCCCTCGTATGATCTGCAGAAAAGGTAGGGACAAAACTGCTAAATGCAAAATCCACACACACACATTGTAGGATTTAAATGATTTCATTCTGAGGATGTTGGTATTTTGTAAAAGCATATTATAAATATAACACCACATAACAGTCTGTATGTACCAAGAATCACATAGACATAGCTACCTATTGCTAGAATGAACTAGACTTGTTGCATCAACCTGTGCCGTTACAAAATGATGCATTATTTTAGATTTAATATGGAACCTGGGGTTTTTCTGTGGGGAGTTGAAATGTTTCCCTGCAATTGTGCAGGTTAAAACATTTTTGATTAAAGTTAGAATGACAACTTATGGATATTTTCTCAAATACACTGTACAAGATGACTGAAACATCACCAAAGCAGATACAACAATATTATTCCTTGCGTGACCACAAAATAAATATAATTTATAATAGCACCACTTGCTATGCAGGTCCAGTTAACTGATTAGATGATATTAGGGGTGATGACAGAGGTGGGAGAAGTACTCATATATTGTACTTAAATTATTTAGAAATACCACAGTCTAGGAATACTCTGTTACAAGTAAAAGTTCTGCTCTGCAAATGTAACTCAAGTAAAAAGGTACAAAAAAGCATTAGCTTCAAAATATACCTAAAGTACAGAAAGTAAAAGTATTGATTATGCAGCTTGGCCAATTTTCAAATAATATTTATTATATGTTTTGATTATTATTGATGCATTAATGTGTTTGTCACAGCTGGTAAAGGTGCAGATAGTTTGAATGGCTTTGTATACTACAGGGTAGCTTGTGGATTTAAACCAGGGCCCTTTCTCATTTCACTAATTTCCCCTCCTCGACTCCTCGGTCCTCCGGTAGTGACCCGGAAATGAATTTCAGCGTGCCATGTTGAAGGACATCTAATTTCTCTAAATGCACATCGAGGACCGAGGATCAAGCGTCGAGGAGGCTCTCTGGAGGAGTTCTAACCGAGGATACACTGATGGGTCCTCCACGGTCCCTCCGTGGATGCATTTCCGGCAACAGAGATGTTTCAAAGAGTCGTGACGCACGGCCGGACTTATCTCAGACAATGACATCTCTGCATGCATCCCCTGGATATTATTTTATTAACTGTTTTAATCGTGACGCGATGAAAGCAGTGAGAACAGCTGTGAGGTCCGTGCAGAAAGCAGAGCAGTGTGTATAATATATATCACTCATTATAAAACGGACAAGTCAAATCAAGCAATCTGATTGGTTCTTAGCCGTGATATACTGAGCGTATACCACGGGTAGAATTGTAAGTTACTTTTCACAACAAGTCAGTATCCCTCCGCGTCTGAGAAAAACAGTATACCGTTGGGCTGAAAAGCAAACTGCCTGCAGTTTGCTTTTCATACTGGAACAAGAAAGCAGCGGAGAAGTAACGGGGCAGAAGCTGGGCAGAAGCCCTCCTTTTTGACGCAGCGGTCCAGACATTAGACAATCAAACGGCCAAAACATATTCAGTGTGCAGTTCCTTTGGCGATTAGGGCAGAGGATATCTAGATACTTTTGAAGGTTCTAACTAAATTAATTGGGCTACTTGTTAAAGCAGCAACGATGTTTTCAAATCTGTATCAAAGAGGTCCGCAAAAACGCTATCGACCAATCAGATTTGGGGCTTGATTTGACTTGTCGGGTTTTCATAAATATATTTAAATTTCTTCCCGTTAGCGAAAACAAACTTACAAAGCATAAATGGAAAGCATTTAAGATTAATTTCGNAGTTGCAGGAACACACACACACACACACACACACACACACACACACACACACACACACTAAGGTGTGTGTGTGTGTGTGTGTGTGTGTGTGTGTGTGTGTGTGTGTGTGTGTGTGTGTGTGTGTGTGTGTGTGTGTGTGTGTGTGTGTTCCTGCAACTGTGTGTAACAGAGGAACTAAAGAGCTCTAGGGATACTTCCATCCTAACATTCCAAACTACGATGACCGTTGTTCCAAACATTTATATTAAACACTGAGGACTTGACCTGATTACATCATCTAAGGACCTCATGCGATACACAGTACATCAGCTTTTCACCCTGACTGCTTTCTCTAAACATAAAGTATAGCCTAATTCTGAATAAGGGTAAGGATCAAATGTATGTGGACACTCAAACAAAACACTGTTGGCATTGAACATACTGTAAGTCTTAAGGTGTCGATTGCTTCTGTATTGACCTAACTTTGGTGATTGGTGTTGTATGCACTAATTCAGCCTCCAGAGCGTCCGGGCAGGAAATCATGTTGGAGATTAGACCTAAAATCCATCCCAAAGCTGCTGGACAAAGCTCGTGCACTGGTAAAGCCATTTCTTTATGGACCTTGCTCTGTGATAGGACAACATTATGGTTAATCAGTCCTTCAACACTGTCCAGACTTTTGGGATCGGGATGGCTCCATGGTTCTGCAGGGATGCCACGTTTCTGTCGACCATCCCAGAAGTTGGCATTTTCAGTTTCCTTCGAAGAAAGCCAACTCTATTTTCTCATAGGTTCTTCTTTCAGCATTAGAATTGTCACGAGTGTAACCATTTCTGAAAAGTAAATGCAAAAGGCAGAAGTAAAAAGCTAACGTCAGGCTGTAAACGGAAAACACCATCATTGCCCAACCTCAATGTCAACAATAGAGCTTTTCTGTGTTTGGCGTGATATAATTGATTGTTGCAGCCTCCTTGGTTTCATTTAGCTTGCTAGCTACTACTGTTTGAAGGAAAATCTTTCAAATTTACAAGGTGGGGTTTTAACTGATGATTTTTATGTCCAAGAACAAGACGTTTCAATTCCTGTTCCTTATTTCAGGCGGGAACAGGAAATGCAAAATGCTAACCTCCCCCGTGTGTTGTGTGACAACATTCCCATGTTAAGGATTACATTTAAATTCATCCAACAGTTGGTTTGAACTAAGATCCCGCCTCTTAGTAAGAACCAATCACTGTTTAGGATAATGAGCTAACCTTGGAACGCGATTAAATTATAGGCAGATATGCCCTTCACCAAACTTTTACCACAAAGATTGAAGCACACTATTCTAAACTCTAATATATTACTATATGCAGAAGCCTTAAGATTTCCTTCATTGGAAGTAAGTCGCTTAGCACACTCAGAAACACACAAAAGTACTGGATGTCCACATACCTTTGGCCATGTATTATGTATTTCATATGGCTGGGGATACCTTGAATTAATCTTAATCTGTAACAGACACAGTGTCCTTTAATTGAATGAAATTACACAGAGGACTCTACAAGCGAAGCCAAAGAGCAGTCACCTCTGCACACACACTGTACGTGGCCGTGTAAAGTAGTGGACATTCATAAGTCCCTCTGATCCCCCATGATTAAAGAAATCCCTCAAAGTTTCTAAAAACCAGAGCGAGAGAGAGGCAGTGAGCTCATTCATTTGTGCATGTTATATTATACCTCAGTGGATTGACCTTTGACTTAATGCTGACTGTCCTCCTCCCCCTCTCTCCCCCTCTCTCCCCGTGCAGATTCTCAAAACTAAGCTTTAACCATCCGAGCTAGAGAATTAATGAATTTGAAAACCCTGTGGATACATTAACTAGACCCACTTCATATGCCATGACTCGAAGTACATCAATATACGCTTTCTGCATCTGTAAATGCCTATCAATTATTAAAGTGATGTCATTACCTAGGCAATATCCATCATGAATGTGTAATATATGTCATGCAGCATTGTTGCACAATCTGCAAATTGTTTGACACCCCTATCGCAAAAGCATCAGCACTCACAGAGGTGTAATTTTTTTCGAAGACCCCCTTGGCGAGCACTTGGGGGGCAGCACAACAATCTGAAAATACAACATTGACATATTATCACCTTATTCACCAGATATGGCTGATGTGTGTGTTCTTAAATTAAATCACCTGTGTAATGTCAGTCCAACAATGACTCTTCTGAACTTTGAAATTGAAAAATAATAGTATAATACGTAAATGAAGCATGTGACTACATTGAAAATAATTTTAAAATAGCGGTGAATCATCAGATCTGTAACATTACTAATCCTCTAACACTACAGCACTATTTGACCAGCGTCATTTCATTGCACTCTCTTCTTATGGAATGGTTTATTTGCATGAAAACTGAATAATATTTGTAGTTACTTTTACATTTTTAGCGTTATATTTTTGATAGAATAGCTTTTTCCTTGCTGTGAAGAAAGCAAACTTACTCCGGTCATTTAAACAAGCCCAATTATGCTTTTTGGGGTTTTACTGTAGTTGTTTGTGCATGTAAATCTGCAAAGGCTAAAATCTCAAAGTTCTCTCCCACACTCCCCCCCTGCCATAAACACCTCAAATTGACTCCTTTGTTTACTTGCGTAACGTAATGACATTTGTAAAACGTGCACTTCTATTGGCTAGCACTCCAATACATTGTATGTGATAGGCTAGGGGCGGGACATCACTAAGCGGTTGACCAATAGCCACAGAGCCAACCAGCTAACCAATCAGCTCTAGTTTCAGACAGAGGGTGAAAAGAGGTGCTGCAGCACAGGCAGTATGAGATTAATATAGCATGTCACAGTAGAGGCACAACATACAAATATGAACCTGAAAATGAGCAACATTTGCTGTTAAGTGAGGTGAGGTAAAAGATTATTTGAAGTTCAGGAGATTCATTGAATATGAATAATGAATCATAGTTATTACTAAAGTTGGGAAGCATGTTTTACTTTTTTATTATTTAATTAAATAATTCATTTTCATCTGTCTCTTGGAAGCCCACAACTTTATGGAAGTGCAATATTTGAATCGTTGGAATACTCCTTTAATATTTCTACAGCGCAAAAAAACAACATAAAAATCCAACTCAGCCCTGTGAAGTTTTCACACTTTAACATCAAAGCCGTCCATATATTTCTATTTAGTTTTAGGACCTTCCCTATACTCGCGCATTGAAATTGCCTCTAAAAATTCAATTTTGCTTGCTCTCTGTCTCACTCAGTGTCTCTCTTTGTCTCTCCCTCCTCCCCCCTGATGCACAAATCCATACTGTTGTAAATGAAGCTGTGAGGATCGATGCTGCAGGCAGGGTAATGTCGGAGCGCTGCCACCAGTGTATTGCTACAATGATCTAGTGGTTAAAAACACATTCACAAACAGAGAGGGGAAGATAGATCTGAGCCAGCAGCACGCCCACATTGCTCTCGCTGGAGACATCATCAAATTAAACAACAACTATGATGTGTTTCTGCTTTGTGCCCCCGCTACCACACCACCATGTTTTATCCACACACACACACACACACACACACACACACACACAGAAACATACTTTTTTTTCTCTTCTGCTATTGACAGGAACCTCCGGTGGGGTAGATTTATAATGGAATACATGACATGATTTGTTTCGAGTTCAGAATGATGGCCAATTAGTTTAACAAGTACGAGACAAATCTTTTTTGACAAAGGTTTATGTCAGGGCATGTGAAACTTATCCACTGGGAGATTTTTTTGCACACACACAGACACTGACGCACACCATAAAACTAGGAATAGGCTCTTGGGGTCCAGAGTTTTCTACAGGAACCCATCTTTTTACATCATTCAGGAGCAAACCCCAAAGTAATTTTACAGTGTGGTAATTCTGTAACTATTTAAATTGCCCTTCCCCATTGGACTTGAATATGACTGCACTGTTCAGAATCAGAAACCTTTATTAGTCCCACGGAGGGGAAATGTGCGTAGTTACAGCAGGAACAAGAGCCACAGACAGCTTAATGTTACATACGTTAAATAAGTGAAATGCATTACAAATTAAAAAATAAAAAGTACTAAGTTATGATATAATAAAAAATATAATAAAAAATTAAAAGTTACATAATTTAAAAAAATACACATCCTGTAACAGTTCTTATGATTTAGCAGCCAGGTATATATTACACAGTTATTAACAGCATATATATATTGCACATATTGCACATAGTTGGTTGGTGTTTAACAGCAAGGGGTGATATAGTCTGTGTTTTGGTGTGTGTAGGGGAGGGGGGGAGGTCTACTTGGGGCCGTGCTGGTTGTATAGTCTGACCGCTGCAGGAAGGAAGGACCTGCGGTATCTCGTGTGACAGGTGGGGTGCAGCAGCCTGTCACTGAAGGTGCTGCACAGTGAGGACAGGGTGTCCTGGAGGGGGTGGGACATATTGTCCAGCCATTCTCCTGTCTCCCATCTCCTCCACAGTGTCCAGAGGACTACCCAAGACAGAGCTGGCCTTCCTTACCAGTCTGTTCAGTCACTTCCTATCAGCAGCCGAGATGCTGCTGCCCCAGCAGACCACAGAAAATGGCTGATGCCACAACAGAGTCAAAGAAGGTCTGAAGGAGTGCCCCCGGCACCCCGAAAGACCTCAGTCTCCTCAGCAGAAAGAGTCTACTCTGTCCCTTCTTGTACAGAGCAGCAGAATTATCAGTCCAGTCCAGTTTATTGTTCAGATGAACACCCAGGTATTTGTAAGATTTCACAATCTCAATGTCTGCTCCCTGGATGTTCGCTGGTGTCGGGGGGGGGAGTTGGCGCCGTCTGAAATCCACCACCAGCTCCTTGGTCTTCGCTGCGTTCAGCTGAAGGTGGTTCCTCTGGCACCAGAGGGTGAAGTCCTGCGTCAGCTCCCTGTACTCCCTGTACTCCCTGTCGTCCTCGTTGGTGATGAGGCCAACGATGGCGGAGTCGGCAGAGAACTTCTGCAGGTGACAGGTTGCAGTGTTGTGGGTGAAGTCTGCAGTCTAGAGGGTGAAGAGAAACGGTGCCAGCACCGTCCCCTGGGGGGCCCCCGTACTGCTGATAATGGTGTCTGATTGACACTCCCTGGTCCTCACGTACTGTGGGCGGTTGGTGAGGTAGTCCAGGATCCAGGAGGTGAGGTGGTGATCCACCCCCGAGAGCTGCAGCTTGTCCCCCAGGAGCGGGGGCTGGATGGTGTTGAAGGCACTGGAGAAATCAAAGAACATGATCCTCACAGTGCCCCCCCAGGCTTCTCCAGGTGGGAGAGGGACCTCTGCAGCAGGTAGATGACAGCGTCATCCACCCCGATGGCAGGCTGGTAGGCGAACTGCAGCGGGTCCATTGATGGTGCCACAATGGGCCGGAGGTGTCCAAGGACCAGCCTCTCCAGGGTGTTGAGATCTCCATATCAAGTGAATACTTAAAACAAAAGTTAATTATAAAACAAATATGATCAACCATATTCTTGTATAAACCCATAATGAGAATGCTTCTTGATGGTTTTTGAATATGTATGTATGCTTACAATTTTAATTTGTTGCTGTTTTGATAAACCTTGCCTTTTAAAAAGAGGGTGTTGAGATCTCCATATCAGTTGAATGATTAAAAACGACAGTTACTTATAATCAAATATATATCAATTATATTTCTTGCTTACAACCCAAATGAAATGCTTCATATATTTGAAGGTTTTCTTATATTACAGTATAAACAAAACACAAGTGGTTGTTTAAATTGAGTGTAAGGTTCCTTATAATGATTTATGGGTGTCACTGATAAGAGAGTAGGCAGTTTCTTTTTCTCTCTTCCCACAGCAGTACCACGGGTAGGGGCTCCGGACTTTAAGGGAGAAACACACCAGAGGCCCCAACAAAGGTGGTTAATGCATAGGCCGAGAATAATATTGTATTTTGCAAGCTCCTGCAGAGTAGGGGTCATGTCCTTTTTACACAAAACATGGGAAGGTGATGTCTTGATGGCATAGCCATAGAATGATGTCTTTTCATGTCCAGTCCCTGTGCATCAGAGCGCCATGCCGCAGTTTCCACAAATTTTGGTATGGAGGAAGTGTCTTTAGGTTTTTTATATCTGTGGTTTAGCATGGAAAGAGCACTTGGATTTTTGTGAGAGATGGCGATGAGACGGGGGGTTTTCCCTGGTATGTCCTCTATCCTCAGAGGCTGGGTTAATAGCTCTCAGTAAAGGTTCTCTCAG
>NW_011340284.1:388335-391976 GCF_000735185.1 Notothenia coriiceps | reverse complement strand
GAACCAGGTTGTGGTCAGAATTGCCCAGGGGCGGACGGGGGGATGAGCTGTATGCATCCTTGGTGTTGGCGTACAGTAGATCCAGTGTTTTATTGCCTCTGGTGGTGCAGGTAACATATTGTTTGAAAGTGGGCAGAGTTTTTGAGAGAGAGGCCTGATTGAAGGCATTTGGGTGCTGTGTCTGCAGTCTGCTTACAGTAGAGCTGATGACGTCACATGCCTCTTCAGCGTTGGCAGAGGGGGGAATATATGCAGCTATCACGATAACATGCTTGAATTCCCGAGGTAAATAGTGGGGCCTCATGCTAACAGCTCTATGTCCCGGTTGCAGATTCGTTCTTTAATAGTGATGTGCCCTGGATTACACCATCTATCATTCACAAACACAGCCAGCCCTCCTCCTTTCCTCTTACCGCGCTCTCTCGTCCTATCCGCCCGCAGCAGATGAAAACCATCCAGTGTAGCGTTAGTGTTACATTGTTATCAAGTACAAAAAAGCACCAGGATCATTGTTGCCATTTCTAAGTATGTCCTTGGATGGCCTCCAAGAAAATATCCCAGAAAATCTTTCTAGACTTGGGATGATCCTTTGTTCTTTATCTTTCACCCGAACTTCTTCCTTCTCAATGACTTTTTCCCCTCCCTCTTTTCTTATTTCCCGTGGGATTAATGTCACTCTACCTCTGTTTCCGTGTTGCCACAGCAGCCCGCTGGATTACAGAGACTCCTCATCTCTACAGCAAACAACACACAGATGCTCACACACAAACACACATCTGTCATGGGTAATCTTCAGAGGGCGACCCCTTTCAATCCTGCATGGGAACAATTTATTTACCGGCACGATCACGATATTTGGCTTCGTGTTAATTTTAGGCTAGCTTGTGGGGATAATGTATCAATTAATTTTTGTCTAGACAAAACAACAGGAGCGTTGGGTCTTTATAAAGTAAAGCCAGTGTTCAAAGGGTCAAGATGTTGCCCCTGTGCACCGTCTGTGTCCTGGGCAGATTACATCCATCATCCCTGCTCACATCAGCTTTGATGAAAACAACACACAAACGCAGCTACTCTCTCCTTGCGAGCTGTGCCGATGAAATGCAATCCAAACATATAACCACTGCTGAGAGAAACAAAGTGTCTTCTTTTTTCAGTCATTGCCACTGCTTGTGAAGTTAAACAGCAGGTAGATCAGCGGGGAATGCGTCCGTGAACAAACTTTATCACAGCGCCTAGTGTTCGCTAGCATACTGGGCATTATGAACACAAGACTTTGACTCGAGCCATAGTCTGATCCTTGTCTCAAATCCACTGAGCAGCAGAGTCAACAGGCGATGGCAGCGCAGATAGCCAACTATGTGGAGTGTCAACAGGCCGCTCGGCTCCGGATAATAGCTCTGTTTGTTTGGTGAGGCTGATCCTTTCTCTATTCTTCTGGTCTTGGACTTTCTCCGACACCATTTTGGACCCTCGGCTGAGCAGTACAGATTATGTCTGATCTCACAGGTATTTCAGGTCAACATCATCCCACCACTGGAGTTTAAAGCTCCTATCCTGATCTCTGCACTTTATCACCTCTCGCTCTGCCACTCTCCCTCAGTGATTTTCATCCCCTCCTGTTCCTCACGCCGACCCTGCTTATTAACATTTTTGACGCAAATGCGTGTTGTTCCAACAACACTGAGTGGCGACTGCTTGAGATGTAATTAGAATTAAGGATATTGATCACACTGGGCCAGACGATGGCGTTATAAATAATAGCTAGCATGAATAAGTGAAAGCGATAGGTGAGCTCTCAGTGATTTATGTACAGACTGCCGTGGTCCGCAGCATAAATCACCAACAGCCATGTTCTTATTGAGTTATGAAGCCCCACAGTTTCAGCTAAATAATGGCCAACTCTCCGTCTTGTGTGTGTCTACTCAATCTATAAGATAACACCCGTAGAACAATATGCAAACAGCAGTACGCTGTGTTTTACTGAATTAGTTTGTTCAACTCAATTATATATTAATCCAATTTTACATCCTGTGTGTGTGTGTGTGGTTTCTTGGTGTAAGTGTGTGTTTCTAATGGCTTTTTCAGCATTTCTTTTAATTAGAAAAACCACAACTCGTCATGTTGGAACAGCAGTTGACAAAAGACTATGCTGTGGATGTTCCATCTTTATATGATTTTATTTATTTGTGTTTATTTGTTTAGGGAAGTTATGTACTGTATAGCATAAACCAATGCCACACACCACATAATGTATAGCTATTTATTGCAATTCCTTTCTCTTTTAAAATACATTCAACTCAAACCCAAATACACAAACAGGAGACTCAACCTAAAGTATTGTATGTAAAAAAAACTGGAGACTATAAAACGAAACAGGACACATGCATAATAAATCACCAGAAAACGGGAAGCACAAGATTAGTCCCGACTACATGACTGATGGTCCAGTTTGAGTTAAATTACCTTAGGTAATTCCATATAATGATACACCTGAAAAGAAAAAGCTGTTTCATTGAAATTAGGATTTATGTTAAGGTAATGTTGAATTAACATAAGTGTTACTGAGCCTGAAACTCTCTGAGTGGAACCAAAGGCCACCAACGCCAGAGTCTGGTTAAGTGGGAATCTATAGTGTGCTAAGAGTATTAGCAAGTTAAGACAAATTGACCAAATTTTAAAAGAACTTTAAAATAGTTTTAGCATGTTAGCTTAACCTTTGCCTATTAGCACCACTTGCCTATCAGTGGTGCTAATATGCAAAGGTTAAGCTAACATGCTATGCTAACACGCTAAACTAAGCAACGGTGTATACCAGTCAGTGTTAATTTCGTCAACGAAAACTATCACGAAAAATGTTCGTCAACGACCTTTTTTATATGACTAAGACGAGACGATGACGAGCTAAAAAATAGATTCTTGATAACGAAAACTATGACGAAATGTATAGCCTACTTAGTTTTCGTTGACGAGACGGGACTTAAGGCCCTGACACACCAAGCAGTCACCAGAGAACTCGCCAACGCCGACTGTTGCGTCGGCGTGTTCTCCTGCGTCTTGGACATGTGTCACACTGGAACACACCGCAGAGACTTCAGCCGAGCACGTACGAACTGTGCATGCGTGAGTGGCAATAACTCTCCTTAACAGCAGGCGGCGGTAGTGTGTATTCGTCATTCAAAAGAGGCTACAACCGGAAGACAGAGTAGAAGAACAGACTACGTGATATAAACAAACAATAAATAGTGTGTGCGTTCCATTTTCACTCTTGTCCATCGAAAACATGTTTCGTGCGGTACTGGAGCTATCAGCCATTGGAGTGTTGCTTGTGGAAGACATTCTCAAGCAACCGTTTTGCCTCATGCACTGATTCGCTAGCTGTACAGCCAATCAGAGTGATTTCTTTGTCCGACTGCCTGTGGCCGACGCACGGCCAATTCAACATGTTGAATCGGCCGTGCGTCGGCCATGAAAGGCCAAATAAGGCGTGTCACGGCAGACGGTGCGGGACACACCAAATTGAGTTTGGGCGACAGGGCACGCTTCGTCGTCCGACTAACGAAAACGGCCGAAATCGGCCTGGTGTGTCAGGGCCTTTAGAGCCAATAGAATCTAAGGGAAATCGTCCCGCACACACTCATGTT
>NW_011340284.1:378394-387133 GCF_000735185.1 Notothenia coriiceps | reverse complement strand
CTCCAGCTTGTTGTGGAAACGCTTGCCTTTATGTCCGTTAGTTAGTTGTGGCAGCTAGCTAACCAAGATGCTAAACATCACGGTCCCGCTAGGCACCGGTCCTTCTCTCCCCTCTCCTCACACCACAGAGCCGAGCCCTGAATGACCAAGCCACACGTGTATTTTCCATTCAAACTCCTGATTGTGTGTGTCCTTGCCTCTGTTGCGTTCGTGAACCGGGGAAATTACCAGTACTGGCGTTGGTCTCTTGTTGTCATGATGAGGTTCACGTAAGCACCAGTTAATGTATTATTTATTGAGGGTGTCTCCAAATATACTTCATCAAAGTGGCACCTGCTAACGGGGGTGGTGGATGGATAGGTTTACATCTAAAAACATTTTTTCGATTGCGATCGACTGGTTGGGACCACTGCCCTAAAGATACCCTTTCGTAAAAGTTGATATGTTGATAGTGTTTTTAGATGTAAACCTATCATCCCACCACCCCGTTAGGCAGGTGCCAGCTTGATTGAAGTTCTTTGAGACCCTCCTAATATCTACATTAACTGTTCTTTACGTACCTCATCATTGACACAAGAGACAAACGCCAGTACTGTATTTCCGTTGTTTTTGAACGCAACAGAGGCAGACACCACCCCAATCAGAGAGTTTGAATGGAAAATACCGTGGCTTTGTGTTCATTCAGCTCGGGCTCTGTGTGTGTGAGAGAGGGGGAGAGAGGACCGTGTGCGACCGTGGTGTTAGCATCTGTGGTTAGCTAGCTGCACTAACTAACTAACGGACATAAAGGAGCTGTTTTCCCAACAAATGCATGGAGGAGCGTCGCTCTCCTGTCAGACTGAGCTTCAGGTGTGAGCTAAAAGGGACTCTCTGTAGTGTTTGAACGGTTTTTTTTATTCAAAAGTTATTGCGGCACAGCCTTATGATCATTTGTTATTTTGAGAATATGAAAACAGGTATGAAATAGTTTTTTAATGAGTAAACAGTTCTGTTTAAATGTGATTTGTAAAATATCAATAAGAAAAAGATTAATCTGTTTATTTTTTGTTATGGGTGCTGTAGAGATGGTAATCCATAGATCTCTTCATGTGCTCTCAAAGTGCACCAGATTGATGCCTCTCACTTCAATATTTTAAAAAAAAATCTTCCCGGGGGAGCTCCCCCGGGACCCCCCTAGAGCGAGGTGAGACCCCCTAGAGGAGGTGAGGTCCGCCCCCCAATAGCCACTTTACCCCTGCCTCTATGCCGTGAGCTGATTATGGAGGGCCCCTTCCAATTGTTTAAAACAGTAATTCAGATGCAGTTAGCCTATATAAAAGGCCTCAAATTGGAAGCACTGTCTGGGCCGTCTTTTTCACTCAATTCTGCAATAGGTAGATCTCGCCTTTCACCTAGGCCGAGGTCGGTGATCTTGAGCTTAAAAAGGTTGGTGATCACTGCTTTAGGGAGACGATTTATTGTTTGTGATTGGACAGAGCCAGCCAGAGAAGCACTGCTGTGATTGGTTGCTTTAGCTGCCAATCAAGAAATGACGCGTCATGATTGGTCAGCACCGGACAGCAAAACATGTCCCAAAATATCAGCTGTTAGCTGTTAGCACACAGAGCTCACAACTCCTCATATCTGTTCAGAAAGTTGAGCAAAGTTACGTTTTTTCTCGATTGCTAACATACTAAAATTACACATAAAGCACAATTATTTTAACTGACACTCAAAGAGCAAAACATCGGCTCAAATCTCCAAAACTCTAAACACGTTTTCAGCATTTCACACAATTTGCAAATCAACATGGCACATTTTGCAAACCACTGCACACGTTTCTCCACGTAAGACACAGGAATCTGACATAAAGTCACGTGTTAGCTGGTTTAAAACATTGATATTCAAAATGCCTCACACATGAACCAATGATCAAGAAACACGTTCCACCTGACCAAACACCTGGTAGCATAATTGTTGGCCCATCAATCAGGATGTTAGCACTATAAAAAGACCACAGGTGAGTACTTTCTTACAACAAAAATGGAAGCCAACATGGAAGCAAGAGCAAGAGCAAGAGGAAGAGGAAGAGCTGGGCTGAGAATGAGAGGAGGAGGAAGAGGTGGGGTGAGAGTGAGAGGAGGAAGAATGAGAGGTAGAGCTGGAGAGGACGTGGACACAGAAGAGTACTCTCTAATGAAATGAAATGTTATCAACCATGGTTTGACGATGAGAGAGGCTAGACGGAGGGTTCAGCCTAATCTAAGCCGATTTACTGTCGCCTCTGTAATCCGGACACTTAGACTTGATAACAGGTTAGTTACCAGTTTTTAGCTCTGCATAATTCATGATAAATCAGTGCTTATGTCTGTTGTGTGAAACGTATTTACTTCATTACTGTAATTGAATTGTTGACATGTTGCATACTATAACTGTACAGAAATCCTGCACAATGTACTGTGGTAGACTTACTTTTATGCAACACAGACACTGACCGACCACTATATCTTTGTTGTTTATCTGAAGGACTGAGAAAAGAAGAGGTGCAGGTGGAAGGCTAAGGATTTCCAATGAGGAACAGCAAGCAGCAGTTACAAACTGGGTTTTGGCAAACAATGCCATCACACTTAGAGAGATCCGAAGCATAGTAATGTGCTGAGATGCATGATGCACAATGTTATTTTGAATAAAATGTGATTTTTTTTCAACTACTCATTTGTATTTCTTCATTTACTGTATTTCTGTATAAGCAAGCAATCTTTCTCTGCAGAAACCTCTATGTACAGAGCACAGCCCATAACAGATGAAAGCACTTTAGATTATGCTCAGCAGTGTGTAGTTGGGTGGTCAAACAATCTAGTATTATGAATTAAGTGTGTTATATTTGGTGCAAACGTTTATGTAGTTTTGAGTGCAGTTCTTAATTTAGCAGGAGAAATTAGGTGTTTTGCACTTTGGGGTGTGGTTTTGTGAATTGTGTGTTCTGAGAAACTGAGCAATTTAAAAAAAGAATGTGTGTTAGCAATCGAGAAAAACTGTAAACATGAACAAAACACAGACTGTCTGTGTCATGGAGACTACAGGCGCAGCTTTATTTCTGTCTTTAGGACGTTGTTGTGAATTTGGACGTAGCCTGATCGATCTGATCTCCATTCAGAAAACACGCATTTCAAAAGGTTTTTCGCCTGCCGTCTTGTCTGCATACTTGTCAAAGCATTAATTCATGGTTTTTAGTAACCGCTATCAGTATGTTGTTACTTTGGCATCATTTTGAAACATTTATTACAATTAAATCACGGTAAAATGTGTTCAGCGTTTTCTGAAATGCTGTAGCATTTTTTGAAATGCTGTAGCGTTTTCTGAAATGTTGAACTGTTTTCTGAAATGCTGCAGTGTTTTCTGAAATGTTGAACTGTTTTCTGAAATGTTGTTTTGACTTGCACTTCAAGGCCACTGTAGTTTTCAGGTGCAATTACTATCTCAAATAATAATGTATATTATCACATTGTATGAGGTAATGCCTTTTTGTTTCATTTATCCCTACATAAACACAAGCTTTTCATAAGTGTACTATATAACTAATTGGAGGTTGTAATGGCCATGACAAGAACATGTCTTTACAGTTAGCAGGCTTATAGTTAGTCCTTACAGTTTGCGCTGCATCTTTCACACCCTCCTCCTAAGTGACACTAAGCCTCAGCAACAGGGGAGGCTTTTTAACGGAGCCCACGAACAGCCATTACCCTGAGTCTCTTAAGTGCTTTCGGTATGGTGCGCTGACAGACCGCTATCCCCCCTCCGCTACTGTGTTGCTGCCAACGGCAGGGAGAAGGAGATTTCATCCTACCTGATCAAGGGGAGAACAAACAGCGATCCAGACAACACGCATCACAAGCAAACATGCACCGCAACAGAGAAGCGCTTTTGGGCTGCTGTGTGTGCCTGTGTGTGTTTTTACTGCTTGTGATGTTATCTGTCTTTAGTATGAAGCACTTACTTTTTGTACTCCACAAACACAGCCATGCGGGGCAGCTTAGGTCAGCGTAGACTGCTCTTTTCCATCTAACATTCCCTATGTGTTCCAATGACATACACACACTCACATATGCCTCCCCCTCAGCATGCCAGCTCTCTGGGGCTGTGCGGAGCAAACCTTTCATCAGACACACTCTGTGAAAAAATATTTCAGCCAGCAGGACAACAACAGGGGCTGGTGAAATTGATTTTGATTTGAAAGTGACGGCAAATAGTGGGGCTTGGAAACTGTCCCTGAATCTGATTATCATTCTAACATGTAAATAGCTCACATTGAGACTTCTGAGGGTAGGTTTGAACTATAAACACACACAGCTACAAGGCCACACGCTTTCACATGTACATTTGCATATATACTTATACGCACACACAGATACACTAAAATTCTGGGCTGGCAAACATGCATGCGCCAGGCTTTGATAGAAGCGCTACTGCCTGATCTCATTGCACAGGTCAGTGAACGCCTCTTTGACTCTCAATGGACAAAGGACATTTAAAGATCACGTTCATGCAGGAGCACCATTTCAACAGCCTTTCCAGACAGATACTGAGCTCTGGTATGTTTCCAGCTGCTGCATGATGGGTAATTTGAGATGAAGCGTGGTTCACAGTTTTTTCCCAACATGATTTTAAGCCTGTCTGAGCTGTGGTTGTGTTCTAGGCTTTGGCTCTGAAAATAGGCCCACACACACGAACACAACTTGCAAGTGAACACATACCCCTGCCTGCAGAGAAATATGGACAAACAGAAGTTCTGCTAGTATCTGTCACTAGCTAATTTGTAATAATTGAATTGTTAAAAAGGCAATCTCAGCAACAAAATCACAATTACAATATCCCCAAACCCAGTCTTCCTCTAAAGCCCATCTCCAAATGCATCTCTCCAGAGCTGTCAAGTTGACAGCTATTGAAAACAAAATGGAGTTGCCAAATTATACATCATTAAATTCAACAAATTAATCATGATTTTAAGTGACAATAGTGTGGTGTAATAAAGGAAGACTGTCAAACAAAGCCTGGCGCATCACCACTTCCAAATTAATAGTGACTGACACCAACACCCCCACACTTAATTAATGGGAAACAAAACACAACAAGAACATCCATCTTGATACGGGAAAACAAAGAATGGGTCGGCTTGTGTCGCTCTACGTTTTCTGCCCGCTGACAGTGAAATGCAACACTGAGATTGATAGTGTTTGCGCGAGCGCGTGCACAGGCATGCTCAAATGTTGTTTTTATAGACTGCGATCTCTTAAGCAGACACCTAACACGCCCCGAGCCGCTGACATTGAGTTTATAAGCAGGCATTATTTTTAGCGATGCTGTCATGTTTTAGGAGTGACATCTCTTAAAAGCTTCTAGGCAAACCCATCTCCTTTGCACTCTAAAGCCATGTCTTCTTAACAGCGACAACTGGGCTATTATCTTACACGATGAAAGCTGACGCGTCGCTATGCTTTTCATTTCTGCAAAGACCATTGCTTTAGTGCTGAGCTCTTTGATGTTTGATTTGTCCTCTTATTCCTGCCCGCCGTGTGGCCACGGTCAATATTAGACGATCATGATAATATCCGGCCGTCGGATGTCAAGATACTTGTTTTTTTGTTTTACCCTATTTAAAACGCACTTGGACGTGAAATAAATAGCATACCAAAGGACAGAGAGAGGGGAGAAAGAGGTCGGAGTGGCATTTTAGAAAACCACTCTGGAGAAACGGGACACTCCCTGGCACTTTGTCACATCAATTAGGAATTCTATCTGGGCAATGGGATCATAACCTGCAGGGCATTGGACAGGACAGCCATTCTATATCTTGTTGCTGTGTGTGTGTGTGTGTGTGTGTGTGTGTGTGTGTGTGTGTGTGTGTGTGTGTGTGTGTGTGTGTGTGTGTGTCTGTATGTTTTGGTGTATATGTGTGACAGAAAGGAAGAAGGAGAACTCATCCTTTGAACTATCGACTGTTGCCTCCCTGACCCAGGGGAAAGGTAATTTTAGCCTCTGTTTCGCAGTAGTTTTAATTGCTTCACATTGCTAATTTCCTCTTCCCTGACAATGCATCAGAGGCGTTAGTTGCCCTCTCTGTGCCTCTCTCTCTCACCAACATTCAGTCAGGCAGTCAGGCCTCGAGGCTGTCAGAGGGGGAACAAAGTGACTGGGTGATGAGCCAGACGCCCGTTGTCTGATCACATAGACTGATGCTGTGCCAGACACCACAGCCACTGGCTCACTCAACAAGGTTCCTCTCACAACAGAGAAACATACTCACGACCTGGGTCTTTCATACTTTTCCTGTCTTCTTTTTTCCCCTCCTCTTTGTGTATTTCAATATTTCCCATCTGTTGGTTTCCTCTTTTCCTCCCATCTGTCCCTCTCAGTTACTCTTTCTATCTTTGCATTTGCAAACACTTTGCTTGTTGTTCCCTCCTGTGTTATTTAAATGGGAAAGATGCGCGTCTGCAGTCATCGCCCTCTCTGTCTCCCCCTCTTTCCTTAATTGTTCTCTGAGTGAGAAGGTGGGTTTCCTGCTGTGTGCAGTATTACTGCGACACACGCACACAAGTGTATAGCCTTTATAGAGAATCAGCATTTCTAAAAAGGCAAATTGTGAATGCAGACAACTGTGCAGAGCATCTCCCGTTCTCTGGCAGAACTCCAGGCGCAGTATGATACAGAAACACATACTCTGAGAATGACATCAACTGGTATTGTTTGCAGACTTATACAGTACATTTGTGTCTAGTTGGCAGTGGCACCCACTGTTACACACTGCTCTGACAGCCCCCATCTATACTGAATCAAATCCTCTGAGATGTGTGTACGAAACAACTATATTTTTGTTCTATGAATAAGCTGACTTCCCCTCAGATTTGTAGCTCCCAGCTGCAGTGGGCTATGTATAAATCAATGCCTTGGTGGGCTAGAGAGGGAGCAGTTATATTTACCCTGTTTCCTAGCTAGCAGCACTAGTTGTACTAGGGGGTAAAGGAATTCAATACACACCACTGGAAGGCGAAGGGTTTTTCACTCACTTACAGGAATGGCAGTTCTGCTGAAAGCAAAAGACTAATGAAGGAATACCGGCCAGTCAAGCAAGAAAACCAACCTGATTTCTGTCATGCACCCCAGGAGAATATGTCAGTATACTGAACATTGAAAGTAAACATACCACCATACTCTTAACCCCACGTTTGCCCTGAGAAATATCTCCAAATCTACCTCATTGATTGTAATTGTAATCCCCAGCAGCATTCAGATAAAGCCCTTGTGCGTTTCTGCTCTTCATCTGCAGTCCGTGTCTGCAGCGCTGAGTACTGGATTAAAGTTGATGGCAATAAATTATACATGCAGTCTGAAATATAATTCTCTTCATTAGATGACAAATCTCTTGTTTGAATATTGGATACTGTGGTAATAATACTGCCTTTATCATAGGCCACTGGAGTTGTGGGACTGAGGAGGAATGGTCTTGTCATGGATGTAACGCACCGCTGCTAATTCGTTAATTCAACGACCAAATTAAAGTGATATCAAATATAGTTGTTGCTACATTAATTCCAACATAAGATAACATGCATTGTCAGCTTATCATCTGCGTGGAATTGAATGAAGTGCCTTTATGCGTTCCGTGGCTGTGTGTCTTTTCCGGACCTTTCCTGTGTTTGAGCTCCTGCCTGTGTGTTTCTGTAGGCCGTGAGAAATGAGGGCTGGGCCTGGTTAATAATAGTGGCCGAGAGGGTCTGTTAGCATAGCCCTCTACATCACTCCATAGCAGGGAGACATCTCCAGGGCTCCATGCTGCTGTGATGGAGTATTGGAAGGGGAACTGACTGGTACAGAGAGCTGGTGATGGAAAGGGGATCGGAGGATGGAGGCTGGAGCACAGATGAGATTCAGGCAGCAGGGAGGCAGTGAACAGAAAAGTGAACAGTCGGGCATTTTCTTTGTTCTCCATTTGTTCATCCTTTTACAAATACACAGGATCTGATCTACTGTCACATATTCTTGAGTAGATAGAGGGTTATGGGGGTTTTACCTACCATGAGAGATGTTTAGCCTTGAAAACTCTCTATACTGTCTATGTTGATGAAATACACAATACGTACTGTATGTTTTAGAGGAATATTTTTGATATATTCAATGCATGTATGTACTTTAGTATGCTTATTTGCCTTCCTGCCAAGACTGATACTACACTGATTTGTTGCTGCTGGACAACCCAGTCTCACGACATTTCGTGTTTTAGTCACAACATTTAATCTATTGATTCGTGTTCACCAACACGATTTTCCCCTTTTTTTCGTGTCACACAGAACGATTTTAAAAGCAATGTATTTAGTCGTTCTCCTACTGCTGTTTCTACACGGACCACTATTGCGGTAAGCATGTTGTAACTTCAGGTTGTTGTTGTCATCTCCGGGTATCCTGTGTGCCTTTTCTGTTGCTGATAACATTTAATCTATTGATTCGTGTTCACCAACACGATTTTCCCCTTTTTTTCGTGTCACACAGAACGATTTTAAAAGCAATGTATTTCTATTGGTAGTATGTTTTGTGCCTGCACCACGTCTTTTTGTCCGCTCGGGTCTTGGAAGACCGGAAGCTGTGTGGTTCATAAAAACATTTTCTTACTCAATATCAAGCCATGATTATTGTTTTTATTTTAAATCGTATAATGTCGGACATTTTTTGCCGTACGTGATGAAAAGAAATGGGGCTCAGAGT
>NW_011340284.1:353308-378366 GCF_000735185.1 Notothenia coriiceps | reverse complement strand
GTCAAACGGTGCCAAATCCCCCTACGTTATAAACCCCCTGTTGGGGTTCCACAAGGTTCCATTCTTGGACCGTTACTGCTTTTCTCTGCACATTAATGACTTGCCTAATTCCTGGAGTTGAATGTGCAAAATGTATGCCGATGATGCGGTCATCCTTTGTACACGGAAGAACACTGCAAGATCTAATGTTGGGTCCTCAATGGCTTGGACAAGGTTCCACACTGGCTGAACAACATTTGGTTACAGTTTAAACGTAAAAAAAACAGTATGCATGATGTTCAGTAAACGACCAGACTCAAAATCGAAGGTCCAATGTGTTTTTAAATGGAGCAGAATTAGAACTAGTCCCCAGTTCCAGTATCTTGGAGTCATATTGGACTCAAATTGACTTTAAGGAAGCATAATTTAGAAAGTATCAAATACCATTACATTCAACTTGCAAAATGTTAAACAATTAGACCTTTCTTAACTGTCAATGCTGCAAAGTCATACCTCCACTGTATGATTCTATCCCACATTGAATACTGTTTTACAAACTGGTTGTTTGCTTGTGCCACAAACCTGAAACCCATAGAACAGCTGCACAAGAGAGCTATCAAGGTGTTTGACAGAAAGCCAAATGTATACCACCACTGTGCCATCCTTGAAAAACACAATTTCTTGAGTTTTGACAATTTTAAGTATTTTAAAAGTATGTGTTTTATTTATAAATGTTTACATGGACTGGCCCCTCCTCCCTGAGGGGAATTCATCCACAAAAAACACACTGGACGCTGCACTAGGTCAGAAACCAGAGGAGACTGTGAGGTCCACTGCAGACGGACCACTTTTGGACAAAAAGTACTCTCCGTTAAAGGCAGCTCTTTCTGGAATAGCCTCCCAACTGAGATACGGGTTTGTCCCTCTCTCAATAATTTTAAAGGTCAACTATGAAGAATGGTTGAGAAGCAAACAGACGTGCAATCACCGCTAAATGCACTTTAATATAGGGGTATCTCCTCTTACACTTTAGGTAGCTCTTTTATCTTCTCTTGCACTTTATATGTAGTAGCTGCTATATTGCACTGCCATGTGGTAAATACTTGTGTGTGCTGCTCTGGCTCTTTTGCACTTTTTGCATATCATGCATTTTGTTTTTGCTATGTTTTTAAAATGTAATTTTCTTAAATGTTTTATGTGAGGGACTTCAGATGGAAATTAGCTCAAAGCTAAATCTGGCACTGTTACGCTTGAAACATTTTTAATGTTTTAAGTGTTCATTACTGTGCATTGTCCCTGCCAAATAAGCGATACAAAATAAATAAAAATAGAAATACATTGCTTTTAAAATCATTCTGTATGACACGAAAAAAAAAGGGGAAAATCGTGTTGGTGAACACGAATCAATAGATTAAATGTCGTGACTATAACACGAAATGCCGTGAGACTGGGTTGAAAGTATGTTACGCAAGTACAATTTTGAATTACTTGAACTTTAATGCAGACCACTATTTGGTGTTACTTAACAATTTAGAGGGATTTTATTACTTTTTATTTCCAAAAATATATTCAACAGATAGAAATACTAGTTTTAAGTTTGAGATTTCACTTACATATAAACATCCTATAAGTTTTGAAAATCCAATGCCAATGTAGCACCAGTGTTTCTAAGCCTTTTTGGCTTGTGAATCTAAAACCAGTATGTAGTAGTTGTTGCTTGCCATGTTTCAGATGTCTATCAGTTGTTTAATTTACATGTAACCTACTGTAGGTTGAAGGCTATCACTATTCTTACCTCATTGAACTCTCTGAATACTCCATCTATCATCGGTGGTTTCAATCTTTTTATCTAACTCTTGCATAAAAAGTGAATAAGTATATTTTTACGAAATATCAAACTTTCCATTTAACTACCAAGATATATATTTCTACTTTCTCAAATCCATTGTAACCTAAAGTCTTCGCAAAGCTTATAATAACAAATGAGGAGCTTGAGTCTTTCAGCATGAATAGTAATGGGATTCAGAATACAAAAGGCAAGCTAATTGGGCGTATTACCCATAATGGAGAACATTTTTAAATAATAAAAAAGAAGTATAGCATTATGACAGGTTGGTATTACGCCTTAAATTCAAACCATAGAACTTTATAAAATCCTTTCTAATTCATTATTTTCATTGAATCAAACACTTAACCCCTGAAGCATTCCCAAAATAACTTAGTTTAGACAATATTGTGGTGTAAAAATGTCCAAATAACATTGTGAAGGTTGCACAAGCTTTTAGTTAGTGTGTGACAAAGTCTGGTTCAAAGTCCGGGACGTAAATGGGAGACGATAAAAGGTTAAATATATCAAAAGGCATATTTATCAAGAACCATGAGCGGCAAACAAAATCAAACAACAACTTTTTGCAAAGGAGCAGTCTTTGTAAGGTGCTGAGATTTATATCTTCAACCGCCCAGCTGATTAAGCACACGACCTGAATCCTGCATGTCAAACAGAGAGCCAGCAAGCACACAATACAGAGGCCATCTTAACTTTGCTGCTATAAACACTCAAGTAACTTCCTTGCCACATTTCCCACTTGGGGAAGCCAGAAAATGTAACAAGCTAAGCACTTTCCTGGAAAACATTGGCCTTTCAATGTGGCCGCGGCTGGAAAAATAGAAAAAGATGTGCCTGCTTGCCAAAGCGGACGAATGCCGCTTGGTTTCTCCAGAAGCTGCAATGATTCACCTGAGGTACTCCCACAATAACACTGGGGCTGCTGCATCTGTCCATTCACACTCAAATGTGTACACAATCATGTAGCAATGCAAGCCATTTACTGGAATTGTGTTTAGGATACATCCCATGCATTTAAGGGTTATTAATAGCATTAACTTTTGCAGCACTCAGGCAAAGACAAATATTGTAAATATACAACCAATCCTTTGCCTTGAAGTATACATATATGCAACACACTAAAGATAAATGCTTGCCCCTGCGGATGTGTATTATTACAACATTACAATTAACCTAGGTAAAAAGAAAATCCTGATGGGATAGTAACTGCGTAAACATTTAAGTTAGAAGCCCTTTATGGATATTTTATGCATATGTATGAAAATAGACTTCTGCCCAGAGGTGCAACCTTTAATGCACATACTGTGTAAACATATAAAAACATTTGTAAATTAAAGAGATGTAGGCAAATGTTTTTTTAAAGGTCACCTATTATGCAAAATCCACTTGTTCATGTCTTTTAAGGCCCTGACACACCAAACTGACACCAAAGAACACGTCCCGACGGAACACAACTGTTGTGTCGCCTCACGTCTCCTGCTTCTTGGCCAACAGTCGCACTGGAACACACCGCAAAGACTTTAGCCGACGGCCAAGTAGCACGTACCAACTGCGCATGCGTGAGTGGCAATAACTCTCCTTACCAGCAGGCGGCGGTAGTGTGTATTTGTCATTCAAAAGAGGCAACAACCGGAAGACAGAGAAGAAGAACAGACGGTGATATAAACAAACAACAAATAGCGTGTGCGTTCCATTTTCACTCTCGTCCATCGAAAACATGTCTCGTACGGTACTGGAGCTCAATCAGAGTGATTTATTTGGCCCGACTGCCCGACCCGATGCCATGCGTCGGCCATGAAGGCCAAATAAGGCGTATCACGGCCGACGGTGCGGGACACACCAAATTGAGTTTGGGCGACAGGGCACGCTTCGTCGTCCGACTAACGAAAACTGCCGATTTTGGCCTGGTGTGTCAGGGCCTTTATACAAAAGTGTGTGTCCCCTCTGTGTAAAGAGATTCTGAAAGTTTCAGGAAAAAAGATTCGCTCACTTTTTGTCCTGATCCATTTATATAAAAACCTGTCTGAAAATGAGCTGATCAGATTTTGGCCCCTTTATGATGTCATAACGATTATTTGGCTTGTGTAACCATTCGCCAATCAGCAACCAAGGTAACGCCCCCCCACCTTATCACCTGAATCCTAGAGCACCATTGTGTTCTTTTTAACCAAATGTCTCTCAGAGGGGCGTGGGGAGGGGCTCCTTATTTTCATCTAAAGTAACAGACAGAGAATCAGCACTTTGGAAACAGGGCTGAAATAGAGGGGCTTATGGGATGCTGCAATGCATGATCTGTTTGGTGTTTGGAGCCAAACACTTCAGAGACATGTTTTGTATATACAGTATCTGAGACCTATAATATATTGAAGAAAAACAGTATAATAGGGGACCTTTAAAATAACTTTTGAAGCACATTCTAATTGACATCAATGCGCCTCTGCTGATTACATTGTGTTTCAGTTCTGTTTCTGCATTAAATAATATTCTGGATGTACTATAACCAGTTCCTTGACATCCTCTTTCATAATTTAAACTTGATTGATGAGGTCTTCTGATCTTCCTTGACCCTCTTCTGTTTTGTCTTTGTCGCCCTTTTTATTTTTATCAGATGCTGTAAAAATAGAGAATAGAACTGAGGACAAAGTATGGCTGACGGATAACAGGAGGAGCGTCCTTTAAAGGATGACTGCAACAGACCAGAGACAGAGAGCGAGGCCAGGCACAGAATGAACAGATTTATATGGATGAAACTGAATGCCAGGAATTATGTGAGGTTTGGAATAGATTCCTCTAAACCAAGACTGCAGTGGGGGGGATGGCTGTGTGGGGGTGGGGTGTCGAGAAGCCGCAATGATTTGATTTTTTTGACACTGACTGAACACCATAGTTGTCTTGAGTCACTTTTTGTACCCTCTCCAAATGCAGCTCATGTAATTTCTCTTGATCAGCCCAGAGCTGATGCTGATGGATAATATAATTTGATGGATATGCAGAGACCTCAGCACTGAGGTGAGGCAGGAGATGTGAATGTGACCCCCTCGCACAAATCTCCCCACCTCACCACCAACCTGCTACACCTCAGTTGCCCCTCTTCAATATGCTCTCATTTTAGATAATGAAAGAAGTCTGGAGGGGGAAGCCACTGCAGAGATCACTGATCCACTCTAAGTGAAAACCTATACTCAAGTTAATGTGAATACCCCCAGGGGACGAGGACTTGTAATTGATTAACCACATTTCCCGGATAAGAGTTGAACTCTCCTGTATGAGAGCAGCTCAATATGGGCGTCCATGTGCGTTGGGGAGATATAGATAATGAACATTTCTTCACTGCAGCATCTGTTCTGTGCTGTACTGCAGGTGTTTATGGCATCTCTGCAAATATAGACTCATGCCACCAGAGGCAGTGTTGAATCAGAAATTCCCTCCAGCTCCAGCCAGGTTGTCACAGCAGTTGGAGCATGAAAAAAGCATCATGGGAATAAAACTGCAGCACAGAATGGGTTCAAGATGCGCTCCTTTTGAGTGGAGTCAGGTGCTTGTGCATGCTGATCAAAGCTGTGCTGTGCTAAAAGAAAAATCCTCCTGAGAACACAACACGTTTAGAGCTCATGCTGAATATTGCCTCATTCTTATTTATTAGGATTTTTAAATTACAACTGAAGGCCAATTCTTTTTCTTCAAACATTTCAGAGCTTGTTTCTGGGGTTTACATATTTCCCCGTGAACATTGCATAATCAAAGCTTGGGAGCCAATATTTCACTCATCACTGTGTGGCTTTGTGGCTTTAAAGGCATTCTTTTCACTTCTTCTCACTTGTTGACATTGACACCACAGTTGTTAATAAAACTTGTCCTCCTTTTAAGAAGTTCATGCAACCGTCCTCACTGTTTTGAAACAAGGTGCCACCGATCAAAATGCTCTTTGGTCTACCAACTAAGAACTCTAAAGACAACGTAGTGGCTTTGTGTCATGGAAAAACACAGTGACCTGGTGGGAGCCTTACAAATCCAATAGAGACATTTTTTCGCTGCTTGAGTCACAATAAAGCTTGTAGGGCAGCTAATTCAGAATCAGACCTGCATTCCAATGTGATGCCCTTGGGGGTGTTATAAAATGTACTCAGGGTGTCATCAGAAATGCTGCTTTGAAATACTGAAAATTACCTTGGGTTTTGCAACATTCTACATGCAGGTGTGTCAGAGAGTCAGCGGGAGTTCTTTGAAGATGAAGGCTTTTGAATATGAAACACCCTCGCACTTGAAATGTGGCTGTAATAAGTTTGCTTCTCGGAGTAGAGGCTGCGGTCAGCTTGGATTAATTGTGGCTACAACATGTTGCTAATGCTGTCGCCCTTTTGCAGCATTTTTACAAATATGTGTCTGAGGCAGTTATATTTTAATACTTTATACTTCTACCATTATATATATTAGAGGCAAAACAAATGCACAGTGAAAGTAGTTACTTTGCAAATAATAATGAATATTTGTGATTAAACTGCACAATCAGAAATACACATGGAATAATCCAATATAACAAGTTATAAGACATGATACATGTAATGAGAACTTGTGTTTCTAATATTTGGGTAATTTGGCTCCTATTACTTCCGTGCTTAAACTTAAATACCGTTTGGATTACAGGAACTGTTTGCCTAGGGTTGGGTGAGAAGAAAGATCCTACTCTCTGTTAATAGGAAGCTGGAGCCAGGACACGTTTAGCTTGGTTTAGAATAAAGCATGGTAGCATGGGTAAACAGCCTGGTTCTTTCAAACTAAAATATCCCACACAAGTTAACAAGATGCAAAATGGTAAATCATGAGCTTTATAGGTGCTAGTCTTTAGATTATTCAATTTTGTTTGTCCTCAAACTCCAGCTGTTTAACCCATGTTTCCAATATTTTTGGTTAGCTAAGCTAACCAGCTAATACTTCTACCCAGGGGCGCCGCTTGGGGGAGGGTGGAGGATGTGTTGGGGGGCAGGTATCTTCTACCTGGGGCCCCCGGAGTCTCTTGCAGCGCCCCTGCTTCTATCCACTGTGATTTGGACACGTTAAAGGGATTGGCATTTTAGCTAGCATGACATCCATTAGTCATTAAACCAGGAATAAAACCAACAATTCAGCTAGAGGCATAGTTTTGTTAAGCTAGCCAATGACTGAGAAAGGACCAATATGCAACCAATAGCAGAGCAGGAAACCCTTGAGTGCACAAACCATTACAGGCCATAACACATCAAGGCCAGACCGATGGACTCAATGTGCAAATTATTTTTATTCATTTTGACAGCGTATCCACAGAAGTCAGCTTTGAATACAACAGGGATCAACAAGGTGAGAGAATGTTTGACATTTTTTAGCGAAAGAGAGTTTATGCTGCAAAGGCATATTTACACCCAGTGAAAATAAAAAAAACATTTTAACTTGCCTGTGTTGCACTTCAGTACAAAAAGCTGCCCTACCTGTGAAGCTGTTGATGTGTTTAGGTTATGTTGTCATGCTGCAGTGTTATGACAGTGCCAGATGAACTTTTGTCCACCAATTCCCTGGTTGGTTTTTAAGCTTGCCCACAGACCGTGCCCTTTTTTTATGGGCTTGTAGATTGCTAGGAAACACATCAATCTCCTGTGGTTGCGATGCAGTATGTCTTTCCCCTCCGTGCCGTGTGACCCCATTGCCCTTCTTCCAGTGTCCGCTGGGTTGCTCATGTCTGGTTCCTGAACCTCCGCTGCCCTGGTTATTAAAGAGCACTGAGCGATATCCACCCTCGTCTTTCTTTCTCTCTCCATCCGCCCTCGCTCGCTTTTTTTCTGCCTGTTCCTCTCTCAATTTATCTATTTTTCTGTTCATTCACATAGAATAGCACTGGAGATTGCTGTTGTTCTATTCCTGTATGCTGCTATCTCACCGCGTTGCACAGAGAAGCCCAATATTCAGTGGTGACACACCTGTAAAAACCTGTACGACAATTACCAATGGGAGGTTTTATTAATTGAAATGTATTTATAATCCTCATCAGTAATCATGGACCCGTTCTTTTGTTCTTGTTCCATCAATCACAGAGGAGTATGGCAGGCTGGCCCACAGGTAGAGAGGTTGACTAATTAATGAATGAGAGGTTTTCATTCCACACATTAGGATATGCTCCAGCAAAGAACTCGAGTGAAGCACATTTTCGTCTCAGGCAGGAGAATGCAGGATGGCACTCTCAGGAGACGCCAGGACCAAGAGGTCCACTCGATTTTTCTTGTTTGGTCTTCACCAAGAAATTGGTGAACTCTGCTCAATCAAAAAAATCCCTGACATATTTCAATCAGGGATCCTCACAGTCTAAAAAGGTTGCTGTGCGGAATGTTTAATCTTTTACCAACAAATCAGTTTAAAAGTAGAAAGTAGCAAATGTGCACAAGTTCTCATTGAGTCAGCACCTTGGTTTGGACCTGAAAGGATAGGTGGTGTTTAAAGATTCTTATCATGTGGTGATTTTCCCTTCTTTGAAGATCTCTGCAGTACATTTATAGGCACACCAAAAGCCCTGCTGTTACCAATTTACAAACCCCTGAGGTCCTCTGCCAAATGTGCTGACAGGTTCATTGACTGTCTTGTCATAACAGTTGATTTTAACATTCACACTGATATTCCAAATGACAAAACTGCAAGGGGATTTTGTGGTTTCATTTACCTGTTGTATCTGTTGCAACATATGAAAGGGCCCAAATACAAGCAAGGGCACAATCAGATGTTCTTGTTAGCATGGGTCTGGATAGTTTCCATGCCAGTGCTAGTGGTAGGGTTTTTATATTATACAAGTTCAGTACATATAAAATAATTATATGCATAAGTGAGCATAACAGTGGCTGTTTTATGAAAGCAATGACCATGACAAAAACATCAGTCTCTGTTGATTCTGTCTGATGATTTAAAATGTACAATTTATTGAAAGCAGAAAGCACCATGGAGAACTCAGAAAAATAAAATATATTGAAGCTGACTGCAAGGGGAAAAAAGGAACAGGAATATTATTTATTACCTTGTTTACAACCGAACAGATCTCCGAGCCCGGTTGGCCCCTGACTTCTTGTCTTTGAAAACATACATTAGCATCTTATTGGTTAAACACATGGAAAATATCCAATTAGCTTTACAATCCTCCATGTAAAAAACTGGGACCAGACCATTGCAATGTTCAATGATAATATTAGTACAACTCTTGGGGATGTATTGAAAGGTCTTAACTTGTTCACCTGCAGTTTTGACACCATGCCAACCACCTTTTACAAATATGTTCAGTTACTTGGAATTGGGTCTGCTTAAAATTGTCAATGGCTCACTTTTATTAGGCATTTTTCCAAAACCACTGACAAAAGCAGTTGTTAAGCTCCTTCTGAAGCAATACATCCTTCAATATATTACAATGAAATAAGAATCTTCCAGTCATTAAATATTGAGAAAGCTTTTGATTCAAATGGCACTTTTTGAGTCTAGCAACCACTTAGAGTGCTTTATACACGCTAACATTTCACATTCACACACATTTATACACAGATGGTGGAGGCTGCCATGCAAAGTGCCCACCTTAGACTGGATGTTGCCAACCAGCTCTTTGGGAGTGATTATTGTTTCAATGTCTTGCTCAAGGACACTTCGAACCAAGGATCAAAACCAGGAACCTTCCCTTATACTAGACTAGCGCTCTATCTCCTGTGCCATCCACCCAATGTCAACGTAATCACTTTTTTTAATGTTCATGGCCTTTAGGAGAGATTTCAATTTGGCTTTAGACCACATCCTAGCACTTAGACTGCATTATTAAAGTGTTGATGACGTTTGTCTCAGTATGGTGGAAGGTAAAGCATCAGTTTTAGGCTGCTAGATCTTAGCGCAGACTTTGATACTGCGGAGCATTAAAACCCTTCTTGACATACTGAAAAGTGTGGTTATCTGCTGCAGACATTCCCTAATTGATTTTCTTTTCTTCTATGTCATTGCCTACTGTTTTTGAAGGTCAGTTGTGTATTGATATGGGTAACGTAAAGCTGCTACCTCTTGCCTAGCCTTTTTCTGTCTGTGGTTATAGAAGTTTAAAGGGATATTATTACCATGTAAGAATAGAAAATGCTGCTTTACTCAATATTTTTGATTTAAACTTTGACACCTTGTTTATGAAATAAGTCAGTTGCAGTGACAAACCCACAGATAATTATAACCCAACTCTGCAGGTGTAGATAAGCCTGTCAGTCCAAGTTCAAATCACAAGGCAACTTTCTTGTTTGTACCTATAAACAGTTTTGTTTTTTTAATTTGACTTGGATTTTACGAGTTCAAGGACATAGCACGGATCGATATATTTGTCAGACTGCTGCTGTTTGATAACTAAGTTGAGGGCCTAACAGGCATATATATTGGGGGGTGTATATTCCTATAAACTAATGCACAAAGACAAATTCGAGCAACCTTGTGCAAAATGTCTAGCATATAAGGAAACAAGAAATCATGGTGGCATTCGAGAATCTCCCCTTCACTATCACAAGTTGTTAAGATACCCTTATAGGAATTTAATTACTCTTGACAAAGAACAACGTTTGGCAATACTGTAGCCTTTTTACTTGTTTAACTGAGGTTTTCCTCCCAATTTTATGTTGCAATTTCACTCAATGCCCAAACCGCTGCCCACGCTACCAAGGTTTCAGTGTAAAGTTTGTTCATTTAGTCATTTAGCGCCTTATTTGCTTACAAACTGTTGATTGCTATGTCATGAAAGTCGCTATTACTGTGGCAGTTCTGCAAGCTTTTATCCTGAGGGCTGTTGGCATCAGTGGATGTTTAACATTTAGTGCCAGGCTTAACATGATGTACTAATGATACAAATGTGATGAGCTGGAACAGTAGATTCATAATAAATTGTGTATGGCTGCGGATTGAAGTGTTCCTGTGTTCATGTCAGTATGACCCTACATAGACATCAAAGCGGTTGATCTTAAAACAAGCAGACGGCAAACACACCGAGAACACATCACTAAACTCACACTTTGAGATAAGTATGACCTCATTGTTAGTGTACTAGAAACACACAGTACGTATATGCATTTTATGTGTTATTAGGGTAAGTCTGCTTGCTGATAATATGAGCTTGTAAAATCAGCCAAGTGTTGGTAGCTGAATTATATGCTGTGTAAAATCCTCCCTTTTATTTGGAAGGGTAGAGTTTTCCTTTTGCAGCCACGCTCTGCCAAAGCACTATTAATAAAGAAAGTACCTTGAACCATCAGTGGTGCTCATGGAGCAAACTGCTTCCCCCTGACGTTGGTTTGACTGAAGCAGCTTTTGATTTTTTACAAGGCCCTCAGTGTCACCGGCATCAGAATAAGCAGAATAGCTTAAACCTGCTGCTCTTCACACCAGCCTCCCTCCTTCACTCAGTACCTTTTAATGAAGATCGTCCTATCCTAATAGAGTTCTCTTATACTCCAATCAATTCAACCGCTCTTAACCCCTCCTCCTTATTCTACCATTCACCTCACACTCCTGCCAGCCTTTCTCTCAGTCTCTCTTTTTTACTCCTCTACTGTTTTAATTGCCTGAAGGTCATTGACAATAATATGACAAGTTATTAGAAACCCCATCTGATGCCACTGATTTTATACCTCACTTTGCCACAGCGCTTGATTTCCAGGCAATTACTGAGCATACTATTTATCAATTTCACGGTTCACGGAGAATCACACGCTATAAATAGTGAACGATGATAGCTCAGTCATTCACAATGTCGGTGGCTCTTATCGATTTTGAGTGAGATGCTTTGGTGGGATGGAGACTTCATCTTGTGGGCTTTAAATATTGTGGGGAAAAAATGCACCTTTAAGAAAAAAGAAACCAGAACAACCTGTTTAAATGCCCATTATGCTGCTACAGGCTTTAAAAATGTCATGATTGTAATTAGAAAAAAACGTCCAACTGCACAGTGTGCCCTTTTTATTTCCACAGGAATCCATTTATTTCCAAAGGTAGTTGACATCCACATACAAGTGTTGTATAGAGCTAACAGTACAAGTGCCGAGACCAATTACTGTATGTGTTGTTTCCTCAAAGCAAGACAGTTTGCTGTGCTGCTCCTCCAAAACACTCAGTGCCAAAGTAATGTTTCTCTGTGTTACGGGAACCATTTAACCTGTCAAGGCAAGAGTTTGGTGTGTTTCTGGAAACAATTCAATAAATTAAGGAGACAAACCTCAGCCAAGAAGTTTTCCAACCCTTTCTGCAAAAATGTATATGTGTTTATCTACAAACGCTCAAACAGTTGAATATTTAGAATCCATTTTTGGATGTCTTTTGAATTAGCAAGCCATCTATATAGACATGTTTGTTTTTTACCCCCTAAAGGGTCCTCGAATGCTTATTCCACACATCCTCCAGCTTTCTCTTTTCAAGTCTCACTTCACATGAGTGGCTCTCTCACATCTGCAGCTCGTGCTTCTGCCTGAAGGTGTGAAAAAGGCAAGGGAACATGCACCGGGCTTTGACCTTTCAAGTCAACAGCATAAATGTTGACTGTGTCTGTCACTGTTGTCTTGTTATCATCTCTGAGCCACAACGCGGTAACCACAAACGTCTCTCCATCCACGCTGATGTATGGGTTTGATCACCGAGGGGCATTGAGCTAATATATTCATAAGAGGAGCGAATGGTGCTTGCAAATAAAATCTGAAATTAAGCCAGTAAAAGTCTCATAGTTCAAGGTTTTTTTTGCATGTCTCACCAAGCAGGATACAGCCTCATGTTTTACAGCGCCCATGCAGGTACAGTGGAGCACATATTGTAAATCAAGCCTACGAGCACTTAGTGTGTTGACAGTGTGTTGTGGAGACACTTGTGCTTCAAAATCCCACTTTAATGGCTTTCTATATGAGGCCATATATCTGTGGTGTTAAAGTCCGACTGGAGGGCATGTGTGTGAGGTTTCCTGTGTTTTTCTTCAGCTGTAAAGGCCTCCCTGCAAAAAAGGCTTTCCTGATTGAGAAGGCGGCTCCTTTAATGGTCCGGAGCGCTCTGAACTTTACGAGAGCGACAGCAGTCCTTCCATCCAGTAGCCCCAGCTGAAATATCATGCTTGTTTATCTCTAGGGAGAATTTATTCTACTGATTCATTGGCTGGCACTCCTGCAATGGCTGAAGGAATTCGATTTTCTCTTTATTTATTCGCTTCATTTTTCCTCCAGTGGTAGAGTAGTCTCTCGTGTGATACAGCGGGAAAACTTCTTTCCTCCTCGCCGTGGTCCCCTGTGAAATGAGATTAGAGAGAGGAAGGTAAACCAGAGATAGAGGACAAGGGACATAATAGAGTTGTTATTCATTGTAATCTTCATTCTCCCGTTTTTGCTTTCTGCTCTCACCTTCAAAATAGCCTATTATATTCAATAAACATGGCAATGTAGCAATAAATCAGTGATCATATTTGAACAACAGAACAACTGAAAGGGTTTTTAGCAGACCACATAAGACTTTTTAGGACTGTAACTCAATATATTTACAATGCGTCACAAAAGCACACAAATATTCTGCGGTTACTGGGGAAGGGGTTGAAGCATATAATTCAGATGGATTGTCCAATATATTACAATTACAGAGCTGGTAACAGGCAGAGCAAGCCTTATACCATGAACGATCTATTCTAACTTATTATGGAGGTTTATGATTTGAGACGGATATGACTGGATGTGGTTTCACATTCATTAAAAAGGACATTGAGAGATGATAAACCGCTTGGGAATTGTGTGTGGCAAAGTAAAAATTGTGCTGGTCATCCGGTGCCAAATGTCTTCGGAGGGAGCAGCCTAGTTGTGAAGTGGCTCACAGACTTGTGAAATAAAATAAGTTAAGGATACTAAAGCAGGTGGCCTGCTGTGATGTACCATGCAAACACACTTCAGACACAAGCTTCTCTAAATCCCTTTGTCTGGGTTCTGTCGACAAAGAGATACCGAAGCGGTCCGCATGTAAAATTGATTCATCCACCATCAGTTCATAGGACAAGCCCAAAGTGCTGGTGTCAGGGCTTCAGGGGAGAACGCGACACACCTTTGCCATTTCTTTATTCCTCCTGCACTTTTTCACGCATCCGATGTGCAATCAGCTTGATGTGTGACATGGCATAACGTGTCAGCACATGGACAGCCTCTGAACCGCAGGGAAAAGACTCATCGCATGACACACTCCTCTAGAAGCACAAGGTCACGTGGACTTTACATGTAGGTCACAAGGTCCCTGCATGTCTCTTGCTCAGGTCCAACTCCACCAGCAGCCACATGGGACCGGATCATCGGGGACGAGCCAGATCGAGGCTTCTTTTCTTTTTCCTGCTGGCACAGATTCAGCATACACTGTTGGTTTCAGGCAGATTTTCCTCTCACCTTCCCTGAATGCATACATATACTGTATTGTGTCGTTATTAAAGCTAACATTTGTTAAGGTAATGAATTTGCTGAGTATGGAAAATAAACACAGCTTGCAAAAACATAAGAATTAGCTTCATGGCTTTACGATTGTACTGTTAATTAAGTAGGACAGATAACTCATTTTTTGTCTCTTTTTTTGTTTTATTCTAGTTCTTTCCGTTCTTTATTCACCAATTGGTTAGTATACACACTCAGTGTAAACTATATTGCGGTGGCCGACAGGTGTGACTGGGCTTCAACGGCCCAACACACTTACATTAGGTTAAACACGCTGCACTTTCAGAAACTATCCAAATAAAACAATACAAATGTGCCTAAACAAAGGTTTAATAAAGGTTAGCGATGCTAGCTAGCTAGCCAGCCAGCAGATCTCCAATAATATTGTGAAGGATCATGCTATCACATTGTTAAAATGGGCCAAAAAAACTAAGTTCCAAACAACAGTGACAGTTGTGCAACTTTATAATCTCTGAATGTCAACAGGCACTTCAGTCCCGACTGTGTGCATCACTTTTTAGTGTCCCCGATTAATGTACAACAAAACTCATGTTAACAGAGTTATTACCCGGGTTCTTCTCATATAATTATGTAAATAAAAGAAAATTAACTTTCTTGTAGTATTGACAACAGCCTCTTTTGTAAACACATTTGATTATGCATCCCTTTGCATCTCTAATGTGAGATAAACTAAGACAACAAACATCTTAAACTGGAGCAATTGCATTTCCGATTCACACGTGCAATTACTTTTTGACTGATTGTGTTTCAAGGTAATCTTTTAGAAGCCAAGAACAAATAATACAGACAACGTGATAAGTGGGCCTTAAAGGTCCCCTATTATACTGTTTTTCATCAATATATTATAGGTCTTAGATACATACAAATATGTCTCTGAAGTGTTTGGCTCCAAATACCAAACAGATCATTGCAGCATCCCATAAACCCCTCTGTTTCTGCCCTGTTTACAAAGTGCTGATTCTCTGTCTGTTACTTTAGATGAAAACAAGGAGCCCCTCCCCACGCCCCTCTGAGAGATATTTGGTTAGAAAGAACACAATGGTGCTCTAGGAGGAGATTCAAGTGATAAGGTGTGGTTGTTGACTTGGTTGGTTATTGGCTAATCGTTATGACATCATAAAGTGGCAAGAATCTGATCAGCTCATTTTCAGAAAGGTTTTTATATAAATGGATCAGGACAAAAAGTGAGCGAATCTTTTTTCCTGACACTTTCTCTACACAGAGGGGACACATGTTTATGTATAAAATACATGAAAAAGGGTATTTTGCATAATAGGTGACCTTTAAAATGTGGCACCATTTACTCTTGGTGCCCATGTATGGTGTTAAATCAAGATGCTCTGCACATTACTCTGCTGAGAATATTATTTTTGTCCTGAAGGAGTGCAGAATAACCAAATTAAATTAATGTAATAGTTTGTTTATCAGACTGAGAACAAACTGCTTATAACTGGGATGAGAGAAGTTGGTTAGCAGTGGTTAAAAGACCTGTGCTGTATTTCTATTAAGTCCCTCTCGGACAACTTCTCTGCTTCACCACCTCTGGTCAAGAAATTACCAAAACTTCAATCTGCCGTGCCATTTGAAAATGGAACAGTAAATGTTTTCTGGCTGTCTCCAGCAGGAGAGCAACAGATTAATCAGTGTGTCCTCTGCAATTTTCCGAACAGCAGGGGTTATTGGGGATTTTGGCTCTGTCAGTCACAAAGTTGTTATGCCGCTCAGGAAATAAAAAGTAATTGCATGCAGAAATTGCATCTCCAAAATGTGTCCATGTCTATACTGTTGGGTTCCAAATGAGTATTAATATTTGTTCAGGTTTATTTACTATGGGGTTGCAAACATTATTTTCTATACGGTGTGTGAAATACCAACCAAGAGGTGAAACAAACACAGATATAGAAAGATTGCCTAATGACCATATCTATATAAATAGTCGTCACTCCTACACTGAAGTAAAACAAACTAAATGAAACCAACATTTTTTTCATGCTTTTCATCTGTGCATTAGCTCCTTCTTTTGATCTTCTCTGCTTCATTTTAAATCCACTGGCAGTAGATGCTGCTTATTTAATGTACGATGAGGCAGGTACCTGTAGCTGGACTCTAATTGTCCCCCAGGGGCACTTCCACTGTTTCAGCTAGGTAAACGCTTTGTGGCTGTAAGCCTATTCTGAATTGTATCAAAGGAAATTAGATTAAAGCAATTGGATTTTCATGGCAAATTACTCTTTACCCCTCAAATGACCCACTGAATGAGAGAACGGCACCACAGGCAGATCTAAGTAACTGTAAACTACTGCGCCGTGCTATGTGTGGAGATTATTTTTTAAAAGCATTCTTCACTCCAACAAATTCATTTTCAAACAAACAAAAACAGTACAGTTATGGTTCAGGGCTATTTGTTTTAGGGAAGTTACTTGAGTTTTAAGAACTCTTAGTGCAGTATGCACCACAGAAAGTTTATGTACAAAAAGGCTCTCTGTTTGTTTGTCTTAGGTTGATTTGGTGGTAATGGATGCACCACTTGATCAGCGAGCAACATGAGAAAATAATATGCCATGAAAGTGACTTTTCATTTGCTGGCAGCACACATAACCACATTACACGCTAAACACAAGAAAAGCAGAAGGACAAAATTAGGGGTTGTTTTCTCTGAAGCTGCGTATCTAATTTGCATGACTTTGCATAATATAGTCCATAAAGGCAACAATATTCATAATGTGACAGCCAAATCATATTTTCCTTGATAGGGCATCAACATTAATTTCACTTCAGATGCACGGTAAAAAAAAGAATGCCCCGGTTTGGGATTAGGTGCCAGGAAGAAAGAGGGAAAGAAAAATAAAAGGTGTCGAACACCTCTCTTGTGTTTGGATCAAATCTTTAAGTCTTTAGTTAGTAATGTCTGTTGCAATCAAGTCAGGCATTACAGTTTTTTTGTTGAATGTCATTGACCAAATTAAATGTGAGAATTGAATTTGGGAGAAAAATGAGTAATGGGACTCTTGGATTCTGAAGTATATCTGTGGTTCTTCTAACAATTAATATGCAGCGCTGCTTTTTGTCTATTAACTGTTCAATTAGATGCTAAGTTGACATCTAGAAAAGTTCTTTATTGAAAGTACAAACTTATTGGATGTTATGGAAATCGTGGGTTCTGGTGTTGTGTAGTTCATAATCTCTGGATATCTCAAGAAAGAGACTGCAGAAAGGAGCTTATGATTTGGAGCGTTAACTGTGTCAGACATCCAGTACAACCTCTTTTCATAGTCACAAATATTACATAACCTTTCATCACTCACTTATTGACGCTAAATCTGTTCTTGGGACAGTTGGGTCATCAGGGTCTGGTGTCATCATGTGTTTGCAGTTCTTGGAAATCGTGTTGTATGTGCCCCTTATTCATTCTAACCCCTTTTGCAAACCCAAATACACAAGTTTAATCAACGCCTCTCAATACAAGATATAGACATATATTCATATACTTTATAATCCATGTAATGATCCCTATAGGGCGACCCCTGACTGTAGGGGGCAACAAAATAAAGTAACAATGTATTAATTCTGACAAAAAATGAAACCTAACCCTAACTTCTACAATACTGAGCACTAATGGATTTGCAAGAAAGTAGTTCTGCCTCATCTTTCATTTTGGATTGTATTTATTTTAAATGGAACCACAACAATCTGAATATTTTGTTATTTTTCCGTCCCTTACATTATTCCCACTCTGTTTACAGGCCACTGAGAAGATTTCCAACCGTCCAATTTATTTTCAACATACTTCATCCCATAGCAAATGTTATGAATGCAGGTGTGACTGAAATGTCCAAGGAGATGTCCATATAGGCTCAAGATGCGCTGTATCTGGCCTTGGATAAGGGCGCAAATCAATATCTTTTGAGTTTAGAGCTGCATCTAAGGATTATTTGTTTTAGTCGGCTGATTATTTTTTAAGTGTTTTTTCTATAAAATGACCCTTGGTATTTGCCAGAACCCAAGGTGACTTATTTCCGACCTACAGTATGGCACGGGAGGTTATTCGGTTTACGATGGTATAAAAAGGACAAAAGCAGAGAAAATTGGGTAACATAAAATCTCAACTGGTTTAATCTCTATAAGTACTGCAGGTCTATCTGACAGGGACAACAAGGGTGTGTGCAAAGGAGCATGAGATCGGGAGTGTTTGGCACCTTGGTGAAAAACAGAAGACTAATTACCTCCTGAAATAATTTAATGTCAGCCCTGGTGTGGGCCCCCCTCAGCAGGACAGCTGAACAGGCCCAGCCCTCTGCTGGGAGATTCATCTCTGTCAGCTTAAATAAACCTGCCGGCCATCACCGCGTTGGCACACACATCCTGCTCCTGGACCCGAACAAAAAAAAGCCTGATGAAGCTATCCTGTCCTGCCCTCACTGGAAAAGACAGGAGGCCTAAACGAACATGAGCTTTCATTACTGCTTCCCTTTTTAGCACTTAAGAGATGCATCTGTTTGTGTATTTCTTTTTTGCATCCACCTTTATCCTCCTCAGGCATAACCAGCTGCCATCCCTCTCTGTAACGCTCCTATCAGATTGTAAGGTTTCGTAGGTGTGATGGGAGTGAGTAAGCAATATGTATGACACGCTCTCTCAAAGAGTTTTCTTATCACCAATGTCTATCACAAAATGCAGTCGTCATTCACTATTACAATGTTGAAAACAGGGTGTCATGGGCCTAGCTTAAAACACATTGATGGGAATAATAAGTATGAAATTACCAGGGTGAGGAAGAGGGGCTGACATTTATATTTCAGATGAGACACTTATTCATATTTTCTTTGGGCCCTCTGCTTGAAAGATTTCAAAAAATCCTTCAAATATCTGAAAAAAAACTTAAAAGAAAAAGATTGGTACACCATTTTAACAATAATTACTAAAAATGGAATACCTCATTTCAGATGATATACTAATATTTAAGCAATATAATTATATCAGATGAGTGTATTATAAATAATATGATATGCCAGTAAATGGTTAGCCCCTCATCAAGGTGCAGAAGAGAGGGAGAGAGCTCACATGCTTCATTGTACCGGTAACCTTTAGTTTTTCACACACGATGATGAGATTCTCTGCCAATCTACTGATAACACATGTAGGCATTAATGAACAGAATAATGTTCCAATCTGTCTGCATGTTTCACTGAACTTCACCTCTTACTCGAAAAGGTTACCAATGAATAATGGCGTAATAGGGCCATCGTAGAAAAATAAAAAAGGGTATTACCTTATTGCATAATCTGATTGCAAAGTAAAGGTTTGATTAGGTCACCCACTACAGGCATAATACACGGCAAGCTGTCACATCTCAATTGTGAAAAAGTTGGGTAAACCTTGCGAAGCGAAATGATTTGGTTTCTTGTTTTAATCTTAAATGAGTGATTTTGTAGTCTCGCAGTATTTTCAAACTTTATTCCTGTGAATTTACCAATGTAAATTGGAAATGTTCTAGATTTGTTATGAAAATCTCCTCTGTTTATTTTTTATTTTATACCTACAATGACAATAATTGCCTGCAGTTCTGATTTCTGTATTAAAGGGGAATAAATAAATGTCATACTCGTTAGGAAAAACAATCTAAAAGTATTTTGATAGCAATATTGAGTTTTTGGTTTTTCAAGATTAATTGAATCCTGAAAGTGAGAAATTAATTATACTGCCAAAAAAATAATGTACAAGACTCACTTTTTTCGCCCCTCAAAACCCTCATACAGTCCCTAAAGTGGCTTAGAATAAAGTAACTCCCTTGTAACTGTGATAATCTAATGAAACTAAAAGGTCTCTGTTTGAATTGATGATATATATACTGTAGCTGCACCCTGTACCCCTCACCTGCTCCTCTCCGCTGTGTCCTTGCAGTCCAATCAAACTGCACCTTATGTGTCCGTCACAGTTCGGTGATGGATAGCTGCTTAAGATCAGCCATCCTTAGAAAATGTATGCAGAAATATCTTTCCAATATCGGCATACTATAAACTGGAGATGAATAGCAGCTACATGTGGGTGCACCAACCCACAAGGACATCAGCCCCTCATCATCGGTATCATCTCTTTAGTTTCAGCTTTAGAACTAAGTAGCTACCTGTTGCCTTTTTGAAAAGATGAGATTCATTTGTATTCATAACATAAAGAGAACACTTAAGTAATATGTCTATAAAAAAGCATCCAGTGTATAAATACAAAACATGCTGTTTTTTAGAGAAGCAGACAAATGGATTTACTTGTTGGCAACACAATGATGTGCACAAAGGGAGGCTGACAAGTAGTCTTTGTTATGTGATGGGCATGAGAAAAATAAATACGCATTTCTTGATGATGCCATGTTGCCTCTTTGTTTTGTGAGAAATGGACACAGAGTGGAAAATTGAAAAGCATCAGTAGTTAAATGTGTCTTTGCAGACTTGGGTTTTTGTTTTTGATTGATTGTGCACGACAACAGACACACAGATTAAACATTGTTTTGAGTGAGGACGCTGGCGTTGTTTATCCATTGAAATGAATTTCATCTTGCTTTCTCCTTCTTTCTCCTCACTATCTTTCTCTCTCTGCGCTCTTCACACTTCCTCTTAGATCCATTTCTTAAAGGTCAGACGGACTACCGTATCATGGTACTTGCACACACTTTCGTCAGATGTAGGATCTGTAGGCATGAATGAAAAACCTGGAGCCGTGACATTGTGACCGTTTTGTTGTTCTGAAAAAAAATGCTCCTCTGTACTGTCCTTGGGAGTTTTATTGGATGAAATTCTTGTTTTTATCTTACAGTGAGTTCTGTCTCTCAGATCAGGTTATATGACACCTCTGGTATAAATTGTGCGCTTTATGAATGGATTTTCACTGAGCACAGACATGGCAATGTTCAAGGGTATGATATCAATATATTCAAGTCAACAAAGATAATCATGTTCTTTATTATCTGTTTGTCTACAATTGCCTTTGGCTCAGGAGATAGATCTAGCAACATTATTTCCCCGGTGGGTGTTTAAAAGTATTTAAAAGGATACCCATGGAAGCTTGGAGGCCAAGACAATAACCTGGATTACATTTCTTGAAATAAATTAATTTACCCTGTCCTTTCCAGCACTTCTTAGCATGTTAGTGCTGAAAGGTGCAGTACACTTGTCCCCGAGATTCAATCTCTCGCTGTGAAATGGAATTCTTACACTGTGTGGATAAATGAAACAGCTTGGAGCAGATGTCATTCAAATATGAAGGGGCCAGAGTTTGAAGTAACACGAGTCAAACAGGCATATTCATCAACGCTTCACCTCTTCCTCCATTTATCCTCTTTTTCTTCTTTCCACCATTTTTATTTTATTCTACAGTAAGACCCCCGTCTTTTTGTCCCACAAATGAATCCCTTCATGAACAGCACACAGAGGATGGAAGGAAGAAGAGAGTGAAGGATGATAGAATCCTAAAGCTTTAAGGTGAACAGCACCACAGTATCTCTAGGTGGTGTAGAATGGGCTCCATTATTGCTCTCAGGGCTCAAATTGAAAACATTACTGCTCCCATTCACAGTCCTCAGACACAGAGGATGGTCTTTATTTCCAATCTCCGTCTCCTTTCTGGTTGAGGGAGCGCCCGCCCTGTGTGCATGTGTGTGTGTGTGTGTGTGTGTGTGTGTGTGTGTGTGTGTGTGTGTGTGTGTGTGTGAGTGAGCAGAGAGAGACAGATTGTGTATTTTTGTTTCTTCAAGAGTGTCTCAATAAAGTCATCCCTGCTGATACTGTGCATATACGTGACCTCTCCTGAGCCATTTCCATTACCCCCTACCAGTCGCAGATGGAGACCTCAGTGCATTTTTAAAGAGCGCCTTTACATTGCAAAAGCTGTGGCATTAGCCACCAGTGGCGCGGTGCTGACCTTGGTAAGCCAAGACATCATCAGTATGCATTGTGTTGGATTCAAAAGGACACGCCATATTCTGTTGAGGTCGAAAATGAGTCACAAGTTACTTGCAAGCACTTGAATAAAGTTTTGGTCCTAATATTCTTTGCTTTAAAGTTTGAGCATTTGACTTTACTGTGTTTATTTTCAGCTTTGCATAAAAACTATGACATTTAGCTTAGAAACATCATGCGCCAAAGATATTTTTGCTTTTGAAATAAAGTGGATCAATTGTGATTAAATTATGAAACACTTTTGTATTCAAGATAAGGTTTTGCATCATGAAATATTTTAACAAGAAACATTTCCAGAATACTGATGAATGAAATCGAGTATGCACTCTCCTTCTGTAGAACAGCGCGTTCCAACCTGTCGTTTGTCTCATTTCTGAAGGGCTGTTTACCTAAAAACAATCCTCTGGAAGTAGAAAGGTCACATCTCCCTCTTCCGTCCTCCACCCTTGTTTCCCCTCCAACCCTTCCATTTTATCCGGGGAAGGCTGCCAGATTGCTTTAGCCTTTTTAGTGCAGCTAGCTGACAGACAGACAAAGCGCTGACAAGGTCACAGCTAGGAAAAAGCATTCATGATGGAAACACCAGGCAGCAGAAGAAATACAGTATTTATGATACACACTGTGAGGCAATTCCGTTCCAACTAAAACAAACAAATGTTTGCTAAATCCAAAATGATGTTAAGATGCTTCAAATATGGGTATTAAGAACTAGCAAATTATTATTAAACATTGTTGAGCAAGTGTCATCATTGAAGCAAATTTCCCATTCAAAAAATAATAAATATGTATTGAACTACATTAATGTTCTTGCCATAAACCATTTCCCAGTAGCTAAGTGCCTGACCCACAGCTAGCTTAGCCAAAGTGACTCATCATAATTTTCCCGCCTTGTAAAGCTGCAGTGTTTACATATGCTCCCTCTCTAAACAGATCCCCTGTGATATATAGTTGTAGGCGCACAAGTGGCCGGCTATGAAGACAAAACGTGTTAATATATAGATCACTTGGAGTCATTCAATATTGAATCTTGATTCAATGTTTGAACTCCTAGGAGATGTAGCCTTGTTTCAAAGTCAGTCATCTTTGCTTTAGTCACATTTGTCACTCTTCCGTCCCAGATTTTAGAGAAGGCACATGAAATTGTTCATGCTTGTCTGGCAGTAGCAATAGTACGGACCCCAGGGGTTCCCAAACTTTTCAGCCCGCGACCCCCAAAATAACAGAGACTGGCGATCCCCTGTCGACGGGGGACGGGGGACGGGGGTGCTAGTGAATTAATTTCAGTTTTCTGCACAAACACTGCGCTAGTGGATTGTCAAAGGGGGAGCCTTGTTGCGGGGAAATTATACCGATGGCTAGTCCGCCCCTGAAAATGTCTATGCAAACGTTATTATTAATAGTAATTTAAAAAATAAAATTATAAAAAAAATTAATCAATTTCTTTTTTTTATATTTTCCATTTTAATTTTGTAATTTTGTAATCATCTCACTTTGGGAACCCCTGCCCTAGGGGACATTGAAAAAAATAAAAATAAATAAAAAATATATATATATTATATATTGCGAGATATCGCAAAACTTTTCATTTAGCTCAATGTACTTCCTGGTCAGGTCGGCTGCTACGGCAACACAGAAACCACAACAATGGAGTGGTTCATCGATTTTACTTTGAGCTTGGCCTTAAATATAAAGATATAACATCAGTGCTTGGCAAAAGGCACGGGTTTCACACATAGACTGTATATATAAAGGGTTTCACATAAGTGAAGACACCTCAAGAGAACACTCAGAGCGAGGGGACATGCACGTCCCTCTGAGCTGAGTTATTGACAGATTCGAATTTCGCGGATCGAATAGCTCATGAACATAACGTTGTAAAAATGCAAACAACATGACTTTACAATCATAGCAAGGTAGACAACGAGCTACAGAGTCGTTTTTATCAGAACAGTTCGATACGCGCCTTCATCCGAGCTAAACATCAAGAATTGGTCACAATCTGCAGCTGGAGGAGGGAGAGGAGTGCTTAGTAGTGCTTAGGAGTGCTTTCTACAAACTGCAACGGGGTTTTGCGAGATATCGCAAAAGTATTGCGAGATCTCGCAAAGGGGTTTTGCGAGATCTCGCAAAGGTTTTGCGATATCTCACAAAAGTATTGCGAGATCTCGCAAAACAATTTTTTTTTTCTTCTATTTTCCAATTTTTATTTTTTATTTTCCATGTCCCTTAGGGGGCTCCGTACTGTCAGGACCTAGCAAAGCCAAATAATCGTTTTTTTCGATTATGTTTTCGTAATTGTGGCAGGCCATCACATACGGCCTTAAAATTTTTTGTGTAAATTTATTAAGCCCAATTTGCCCGTGATTATTATTCCCTGCTAGCAGGCAAGACACTAAGACACTAGTGCCCGCCAAATAATTTGCTAGTCGTGACGTGGTGCCCCCTCCTTTCGCCGCGTCTTACAGTGGACCTCGTCATTTCTCCTCGCCCGCCGACGGCCAAACCGGGCACGCTACCGGAAAGGAAGACGTCCATTGCCCCGTCTGCGCGAGACCGCCGTCCAGAGCAAGTCGCTAGGCTTTATGCTTAAATTTATAAAAACGTGGTGAATAAGGTGAATAAGGATCAACCGGTGACCAATGCCACGGCCGCACGGTTTATGTTAAATAACAAATGTAACGTCCATCACGATTTGGTCTGTCTTGTAAAAAAAAGTAAAAATTTGACTTCCCTTTCCCCAACCCGGATGTATTCCACTTAACTCGGCTTGTTTTTATGTCCCGACACGTTCAAGTAGCCAAATAAACTAGCGTT